>NC_141891.1:1806638-1956983 GCF_030686135.1 Camelina sativa | reverse complement strand
CTGAGCGGATTACATACATAAACCTGAGGTTGTAAGGAAAAGAGAGAACAGTCGTTACCCCATCCTCACATTCAACCTAACATGCGATGTAAAAAATAGAAACTTCTAGTGGAATGGTATTCTTACCTTCGGAAATATTTTGGTTCACTTAATCTGGAAAGAAAATAATCAACAGCTAGAGTTGCATATCGATTCAAGAACTTGGTCAGCGGGAGACGGTATGGGCTATTAATCTCACTGTAAACTTGCCCTGGCGGAAGAGCTGCTTCTAAGTCGATAGTTAATGTTACAAGTTCATCTAGAAATTTTGATGCAGCAAGTGGAAGTAAGTGGAAGAGCTCGAGAATAGCTGCCACGGAAAGAAAGAAAAAGATGTGTTCATATATAATCGCATGACCATGCATCTGTCTTTATATATCTCAAAGAACGTGATTACCTGCTGCAATTTTCGGCTCTTCACCAGCTTTCCATGATTTCTGGGACTGTGCAAGTTTCTCTGGCTCTAACCAATTTTTAAGGTGCTCCAACAACTTACCTCCTAACGTCACATTAAACCAATTTGATAGAAGTTCAAGAAGACGTGCCAGACCTTGGAGTAAAGGCATATTGAGATTCTTTGTATGTGCCAGATTAACTAGTATAGGTCTGAGGCTACTCTGAAGAAGTTCTTTGGGCATCCGTTGTTGATTAATAACCTAAAGAAAAAACAGAGTTTGAGAAGAGCAAAAAGGAACATAAAAATAGTATAATTTAGGAAGAGGAAAATCTATTCCTTCAAGACTCATCAAAATCCTCAAATTGAATGCGCGTAGAATTAGAAACAAAACTACGAACCTGTCTTAAACCATCCTTGGCCACGGTCACAATTTCTGGTGCTCGACACGTTAAGGACTTGAAAAACATGGAAATTATCTTTGCACGTAGTTCATTGTGACTTTGAGTTCGAAAGTCAGCCCATGCCATCGTTGTGCACAGAATCTCAATACAAGATGTTCGAAGTCTGTTCAACGATGTAAGAACTTTAGGACTCATCAACTTGACAGCCCATATAGCTTCATCAGCCTCAGCTATTTGTAACGCTTCTTGCAAGAAGTTAACCAACTCTGGAGTCACTTTTAGAAGGGGGGGCCTCAATGCTAAACAAAAATTTAGAGCTGTCACAGTTCCAACCTATAATGCATATTAAAGAAGGTAAGACAGAAGGCCAGAAAAAAATTACAACAACCAAAAAAATAGCAGAATGAGGCACCTGTTGATCAATTGTCTTTGATCGAAGTGGACGCATTATAAGTGGCTGCAGCAAAGGTTGGTATAAAGGCTCAAGCAGTTCAGATACCTCACTACCAGTCCGGCTAGCCAAAAGTGCAAGACAGTTCTGAACATTTTTCCTCACTGTGATAGATGCATTGGGATTGAACAATTCAGTAGCAAGATATTCTACAACACCCTGAAAGCTTTGTCTGCGGGCGTCACTGTTTGCTTCATCAACATTATTAACCACTCTTAGAATCTGCATAAGAACCTGACTTGTCTCGTCTTGCTCTTTGCTAGCATAAATAGGAAGCCTCTTTTGAACATAAACCAGACCACGAACAATTTTTACTTGGAAAAGACATAATGTTTCGACATTCACTTTCCCTACCAGCGAACCTAACCCCATTACTCCTCCCATTTGCGCTTGCCATGTGCTCCCATAACAGCAATGCAACAACCGAGGTAAAAGTTGTTCAAACACTGGTATTCGTACACTTGGATGGGGTGAATAGACCGGATTTGTAGAAGGACTGGAAACAATCATAGAGGCACTGTGACCACTTTTAGCCATCAGCACATCAGCATGTTTAACACGAGCAAGGAACAACAGAGTTTCAGCAAACACATTTAACGCAGTCAGAGCAGCTTTGGCATGGAGCCTGTTTTCATCTGCAAGCACATCAACAAGAGCATCTAAAAATATCAAAGGATCCAGATGTTTTAAGTTAGTAGACCAATTGATATTGGGCTTGGAACTTGTTGAACTCACAGAACCCCCGAATGGAGCAGTACTAGTGGAAGCATACGACGAGGTACAGTCCCCATGCAAAATAATTGCAAAATGCCGACATATGTTTACAACAAAGTCATCATCTGAGTCGCTGAGATCCGGATCAGAACTGGAAGCAATTATAGTTATCAATAGTGTCTTGAAGATCGACTTCTCAGCGATTAACTGTGTCTTTGTTTTAACCCCTAAGTCAGCCTGCAGCAAGAAAAATATTATCTTAATGAATATTATCCTTTTACACCAAGTAACACAGATAATGATAATGTAAGGAAAAAATAGGTCAATCACAAGAAATGACATGAAACTGTCGTAGATCGTTTTATTTAGAAAGGACAAATGCATGGCAACAAGATAACAAATACCAAATCTAATCATGGTTCAATCAAGGAACCATCGCCTAACAGGCACCCCCGCCTTCAACTATAAGTGATGTCAATAACTTAATTTATGATGCATTACGAATACTGGTGATAAGGTAATGGTTTAAGAAAACGTCAGCCAACTGAGTAGCAACTTCAAATTTCACCAGAAAGCTACTGAATAAAACTATAAGGGATTAAGATCATAAGAGAAATACCAAAAACCAACCTTTATTTCTGTTGGTTCACTCCTGCGCCAAGATGAATCAACAGAGGAAAGTAACAAAGCTGATAATTGCTTGGTCATCTGACCCTCATCAGTGACGCACCCAGGCAAATTAAGTTGAGACAACAAGCAAACGCGGAGGAATTTTAGAGCTTGCTTTTTGTAGTAGATGTCTGTAGTGAGGTTTTTCTGAATAACAGCTGCTACAGCAAGATTAATGAATTTGTCCATTGGCACAAGAAATGGAGTGGACGGCTCAAACGTCAGAACTAAGCGAAGCCCATGCTCTGGATTATCTTTGCATTCAAGTGTAAGTGGCTCTTTCAGAAATCGTCGATTGCGACCACCCAACTTTCCTACAATCTGTAACGCTTTACCACCCCAAGGATATGGCACCGGCTTCAAGTGAGACCATAATGCTAAGATCACTTCAGACATCACATTTGCCATACTTGGCTCCAAAAAATCAGGATTCAGACTATCCACCCAGAATTCAAGGGTGCGTAACCCCAAGCTCACAAGTTCATCACTTCCTCTTAAACAGGATACAAGAGGCCTCATAAGACGGGGAAGGTATGGCAATAAGGAGCTTAAGCGTGCAGGAAGTGTCAAAGAAAGTTCCAACAAAAGATCTCTCATGTCTTCACCGGCTGGACCCTCGAGCATTGTCAGAAGTATATTAAGACAAGGTAGTAGCATGGGGATTAAATCTCTAAGAAGCAGCTCGAATTTACATCCAGCAAGTCCTCTGAAAACAATTCGGAGCAATTGCATATAACCAAGAGTGTTTTCAATTTCAGTAGCATTCTTCATGCAGACTTCCATAATAATAGGCACTTGAGGTTGCAATATTCGTTCAAAATCAGATGGTGCTTTGGACACAGCCCCAAAGAGGCACCGGAACAGATGCAGAACCAATTTAGTTGCAGCTGAATCTGGATTCTTCAGAACATCAAGTTTGCTGCTTACTAGGAAATTAATCAGAACATCTGCAAATGGCTTGTATACCTTGGGAGCTTGAAGAAGAGTGGCAAATATTTGAACCAGTTGAGTATTGTCAATCATGCACTCAAAAAGTTCAGCCATACATACAGAGAACATATCCATTAGATCTCGAGGTTCCATAATAGCCAAAATTTGGGAGAATAGATTTAGCATTTCCTTTTCCTCATCCTTATCTTTGAAGAGAGCTAGGCAATGGACACCACTTTTTAAAACACCAGAGGCTTTCAACACCTGCTTTAAAGTAGAGATTACTAGATGCTTATAAGCCATATACTATCAATGCCTACACTAAACAATCTACCATTCAATACCTCATCTTCTCTCATTCCTTTAAAAACTTGAGAAGCAGATGACTGCGAAGCAAGAGCTTGTGGGTGCATTCCCTGAGGTCGGGGCAAATGTGCATGGGTTATACTCCATATGATTGTCTTCATTCCTGAACATAAAGTAGGAAAAGAGCTTAACATATACAACCATAATCAATATGTATAACTGATCCGCTAAGGTGAAACATCAGTATGGTCAAGATTCAATACCCATCACCAGTGTCTTGATCAGATTCTTACAATCATTCACTTCTTTGGAATGTTCGGCAGGAACCTGCAAATTCAAAACTGCCTGCAACCAGCATGCTCTAGTAATTATTATTTTTGGTCAGATACCCTATATTTGAATCAGAAGTAAATATAAAAAAATATCAATAAAGACAATAATGCTTCAGTAGAAGTAATAATACTAGGCTTTAAATATATATATTTCTGCCTAAGTTATAATCCAATTTAGAAAAGAAAGTAGACTCTAATTAAGAATAAAAGAACTTTAACGAACGCTGTGGAACTACAAGGTTTGAATATAAAAGTGGAAGTGTAGAACACAATCTCACATTGGCTGATAAGTTGGGTACTTACTAAGACAAACAGCCATCATAGATAATTACCTGGACAGGAAGTTCAAGTTTCGACCTCAAAGTGATTTGATCCTTTCCGTCACCCTCCTCTAAAAGCTATAAGGAGATAGCAAGACTAAGTACCACATCAATGAAATAATAGAGTTGACCAACAGGATAGATAAAATTTCAAGATTCTCAAACAAAACATTGCAAAAAAAAGCCAGTAACCTATTACAGCTAATGACGTAAAATATAAAAACTGGCATATTAAGCAAAACCTATACAAAGACAATAAACAACAATGCCAAAAAGCTGAAACATCACAGAAACTAAGAAAGCAGCCATAATTACCTGAGGAATAGTACGCTTGAAGGTATTGAATTTCCCAACAAAGGCATCCAGGATACGTCCCTGTAAAATAGATGATTAAAAAAATAAGTTAATGATTAGAACCGCCAACCAATTCTATATGAGATCTCAAGGGTTAAGCTATACCAACAAAATCCGTGCTTCATCCATTGAATGCTGGTCAACACCTTTCTCAAATATCGGTTCCACCTGAACCCAATATAAGTATTAACTATTAAGTTATACCAAAATCTTGATTCAAATATAGTAGACAGATTATGCCAAATAAATGTTAAGTAATAAATCAAGTTTAAATAAGGCAAACAAAATGGAAAATATAGCTTTACCAGATTTAACATCAGTCGTGCACAAGTTGTATGGATGTTAAGAGAGAGGGTCGAGTCATGCATGTTCCTTGAAAATAAGTAGATGATCCGTGATAACTGCCACATTGTTTACAGTCAAATAAAATGAACTGTAAAAGAACTCACCCGTAAAGTAGATAATGGAACGGGAGAAATCTAAAAAGGGAAGCTTGATGTTGGCAAGAAAGATTGATCAATTTGTTGTATTCCTAAGATTATTTATTTATTGGCATTTTTCATCTGTCAGAAAATTTTAGGAGGCCTCAGGTTTCATGTCTATAAGCAAGGAAAATCTTTCCCAAGCGTGAGCACTTTCTGATCATAATTGATAAGACCGTTAAGATGATAATCTCTTTTAATACCCAACCACAAATACATAGCAATAACTGTGTACTAGAACACATTAGTATCACTTACTATAGAATATAGAATCATATGCCATACACAGTTTCCAGAGCTCAAAGCTATCTCAACTAGGAAGAGCTAATCTAGAAAGATAGGACTAACAGATAACAAGAATAACAAACAGAAGCTAAAGTAAGAAACAAAGTGCACAGATCGGGAGGCACCTGAGAAAGGGACAAATCTGCTCGAACATGGTGAACAATCTCTGCCAGTAGGCTGTATGCCAGAGGTCTCAAAGACTCAAAGCATGCTCGCCCCGTTCCAACTAGAACCCTGACACAGAAAAAGTAACAAATAGATGAAAAATTTCATTACTTGTTAATCTATTAGTCTGCGCCACACTGTGAAATTTACAGAACAGTAAAAGTTCTACTTGTTAAATACAAAAAAAGCTTCCTGGCTGGTGTAAAAGTTTTCAGACTTCAGAAAGGCAAAAAAGGCACACATACCTCTCTTCCAAAAGAGTGTCAATAAGAGGAAATAAACCTCTCTTGAAATCCGTCCCAAGAACATGCTTTAGTGAGACTAATAGTTCCTGCATTTCAATGACCAAAACAAATCTTTAACTGCAAGCCCATGATTGTGTACAGGGTAAAAAATAACGAAGAAAAAGGAACAGACAGTTCTCACCTTTCTGATAGATACAGAATCCGAACAGGTGACAAGCAAATTTACAATGCTCTTACATATGCTTTCTTCATGCGGCCTGATATATTCGGCACAACTTTTTAACAAATAAGTCAAAAAAGAAACCGTCTGCAAATAAACAAAAGAGAAAAAAACAAACACTACAAGTCAATATATGCCATGGTCTCTTCAAAAAAAAAAGTATATATATTAAGTGAAAGAACAAGGTAGTGCAGGTTTCCTTCCCGAGTCTCACCTTAACCTGAGCACCCTTCAGTTCGATGAACTGAGGCTTCATATGTGAAGAAACTTTCTCAGGACCAGGGATCGATATAGCAGCAACCATCAAGGGCAACAAATTAGGTATATTGATCTGAACAAGTCTGCTATACAGCTGAAAAAGAAACATAACGACGAGGGGGCTCTCTGTGACAATTTTGAATGAACGAGTACTAGGGTTAATCTGCCCATTTCTGGAAGGTGCAGTAATGGACAACGACTGATCAGATGGTGTAGAGATCTCCACAGGTTTCACTTCTTCCATTTTGACATAGTCGAAAAAATGGCAAACAGTCGATCTGAAGTTCTGGTAAATCTTGCAGACAAAGTCCAAAAACGGTTGAACCTCATTTTCTAATGTCGGCCTAAAGTTCCTAAGAAGATCAAAGATGATGCGAATGCAAATTAACCCATTCTCTTCATTATCTGTGGTGAGCACCTGCATAGCAACCTTCAAGAGGTCTTGAACAAAGGGACGAAGAACCTCGCTATGTGGTAAACGATTGAGGATCTCAACCACGATGTTGCGTAGTTTATGCTCAAGATTATCAGTGAACTGTGGCTTAGTAATCTGAAGAAGAATCACTGAAGAGGCCCGGAAGTAACATTTAAGAAAATTCAAGTACTCAGCCGTATGTGTTATCTCTAAGCTGTCCCTGACCTCCACCACCATCTCAAGCCTAGCCTGAATAGCTACAGAACACAAAAACAAAGAAACAATCTTCGAATCAATGTCACTCTTTAATCAAAAACTCATAAGAATCAGAAGAAAAAATATAAAACTCCGCAAAGGGTATGACAAAATTAATCCAAAATCAAAGCTTCTTGGAACAAACAAAACACGATATACAAGAGAGGGAGTGTTATTACGTAGGTCAGGCTCGACGAGACGACGAGAGTGTTGCTCAAAATTCTGAATTGGACTCATGACGAGCGAAAACGGTGTTTTTAGGGTTCCGTCACAGAGTAGAAATTGGTTCGGAGACGTCGGGTCGTCGTCCTTGATTCTAAGACCCAAAAGCGAGACTGATCCCTAACGGTAAGCCCAAGGTGCTCTCTATCTCTCTACACTAGGTCAGAAACTAAACAAGGGTTTATCAAATGAAGCTAATTTAAAAGAGAAAGCTCAGGAGACATAACACACCCAACGACCTCGAGGTTAACGAAGGAAGAAGATGATGAATTTTCCCTCTCGTTTTCTTAATTTTGTTTTTAATTTTTTTGGGTCTCTCCGGCGAGACTCCCCTGAAAAGAAAAAGAGAGAGAGGAGAGAACCTTCAGAACTGGAGAGCAGCGAAGTCGCGCAGCCGAGTTATATAGTAAGGTCTAATTTTTTGTTTTTTTATATTAAAGTCCACTTCTTCCCTCTAATTTCAGAATTGGATGAAAAAAAAAAAAACAATTATATGATCGACCAAAGTTTAAAGAAATTTTCGTCTATTCAACTATATAATTTAATAATTGTGTGTGTTATATTAAAGACTTAATTTAGACAATTTATTTAGTCTTTCTAATTATTTTAGGTTGATTTTTTGCCTTTTTTTTGTTGAATATATTTCTTCTTATACTTCTTCCAAAATTTTCAATTTCATATTCCATTGACTAAACGAATTAATCCCGTAATGTTCCCGTAACTTTTTGTTTTGTTGAAATATAACCTTGAAACTTTTTTTTTTACATAAATAACCTCAAAACTTATTAATAAAAGAATAATATAATTTTGGGCGATAATTTTGTATTTATTTGTAAACATTTAATTATAGTTTTTGCTTATAAACAGGACAAATAAAGTCATATTTTCAAGGTATAATACACGGTCAAAACGACAAAATATAATAATAACGAAAGCATCCAGAGTTTCTTTAGGAACCATTTTTAAATTTATTTTCTATGGTAAAATCAAATATTAATTTCGTATTACAAGAGGGGAAAAAAGAAGAAGCAGAATACAAATTCTCAAACGTTGTCGGAGCTAGTAGTAGTAACCTTGGGTCTGTAAGACCAGCAGTTAGGAGTAGTGGGTCGCGCCTTTTCTCTTCGTTGGCTCGATGATGACCACTCTCGACTCTCAGAAGGATAATCTCTCGATCTACGATGTCTACTTCTTTCTCCATGTGCAGCTCGATGGTTTTGACTCCTACCGTTTTGGTCGTTGCTGGACCTTGAAGAGCTACTCGCTACAGTATCAGGGGTACTCAGCAGCGTGTTCTGTTCATATGGCAACGGCTTAATCCCTTGCAAATCAGGTTCCAGGGTGAATCCTACTGGTCTTTTCGACTCGTCCATTTTCCTAAACGTTATTGATATCCTGAAAACAGAACCAAGGGAGAACAAAAACAACACACGTTGAGAAAATAAGCATAAAACAAAGAAACGTTGACAAAACAATCAAGGTCCTAAACAAATTACCTCTTCTTGGGAACCGCCGGTATACAATGCTTAGCGACATCAGCTCCATTACCATTTAGCACTAGAACTGACCTGAACGACAAAGGTGAAAAAAAGAATCCTCGAAAAGTTAATCAACAGAATTTTCAGTATAGGAACAACTCAGAGAGAGAGTAAGCAAAGCTATATAGAGCATTACCCGACAGGAAGCGGTATAGAGTATGAACCGGAGAATTCACCAGGCCCTACGGTTTTGATATATGATCCAAAGAGTATATTGCACTCACTGAGGAATGATACTGTGCAGAAAGGGCGGAGGAAGTCATGGTTATCGATATGAGGGGGTATGCAATCGTCTTCATAATATATATTGACGATACAACTATCTGGCACACATGTTGGAGGAAGTACATGCCACGCAATCAACCTTTTGATCATTACTTTGAAAAGAGACGGCATCGGATCAACCGCTCCACGTTTAAGGATTCCGGGTGGGTTTCCCTGTCTGTCCTGTCATACAACGCAAAGAAAAACTCTTTAATCATCATTCATTCACTAGTGATTTGATTCAAATATTATACATAAAAAAGGACGTGAAGAAGAGAGTCACTTACTGTTATATAGTTATAACAACATCCAAATTGGATAGTAACTCGTCCTTTGCCTCTCATCCACTTCTTCGGAGTAGCAAAAGTACGTTCTAGATATTGAACAAAGATACAAAACTCAAAATTAGATTAGATTAAGTAAACGTTAAAAGATTTCAAAACCAACGAGAGAAAAAACTAAAACCAAAAGCAAACCTTGAAGTTCTCCTTTTAGACCCTTGTCTTGTAGTTCATAGACAAAATCAACAATCTTTTTCTGCTCCACAGCGCTAAAAACACCGGTATGCAACTCAAGCCCCTCGAGGATATTAACAGACTCTCCTCTAATTTTCTCATAGCAACTAAACAGTTTCAATTTCTTCACATTCACAAACCGGTAACGCTCTCTTTCCTCCCTAGACATCTTACGCTTCTCAGGAGTCTTCATACTCGGATCAACGTCGTCATGTGTACTTGACTCACTTTCCTTGTGTTCTTCCTCCTCCTCCTCGAGCCCATCATCCTCTTGTGCCATATCAGCCCAAGACATTCGTGGACTAGCCGTCTCAGAAACAGTTGATTGAGATTGCATTGCATCTCTCACACTATCTTCTGACAAAGATCCAAATACAAAACCCCCAGAGTGAGAATCACAAAGCTTCCCATTAGAATCATCGTCCACCATCGAACCTGAACCCTCTCTATCCTCTTTCTTACTAGAGTGCTCTGTAATAAACAAAACACAATTACACAAATCTCAATAAGATAGCTTAATTACATATAATGTTCTATATAAGCAGTATCTCTAACAATCCCAAAAATATTATTAGCAACGTTTCTTCAATAATAGAATTAAGTAAAAAAAAGAACAGAACCTGGGTCAAGAGAACGGATTCGATGGGAGAAAAGATGAAGGCAGTCTTTGCAGAGATCTCGAGAAAGAAAAGGCAACCAAGTGGTTAGGAACTCAGAAGCAATCTTAAGTTCAGAAGACTGATACTTGCCGAGGAAAACATCTTCTTCGTAGATTGGATCCATCTTCTTTGCATCACAAAACCGAATCACCTCCTCTGTTTTCCCGTACTCTAAAAGTTTTCAGTTTGTACGGATCGAATGAGTTCGTTTACTTTTTGCTCTTTTTGAGTCTTCTTCTTCTTCTTCTTCAATGAATAAAATAATCTAGGTCGGATTTGTCTTACTAGTTTTGGAGTTTTATATTATCACGGACCAATACACCGACCAAAGAGTTCTAGTCCACAAAGCCCACTAAATCTAAAGCCCATGTAATTTTGATTTTATCATAAACCTAGTAAAACTTCTATAAATTAATAATGGTTATTTATTAATTTATAGAACCATTATTTATTTACTTTTTTCTAATTATTTAATATAGAGATTTATAATTAATATTTATTATTTATAGTATAGCTATTTATTATAGAGAGATTTGTTTAAATTGAAGAAAATATGAATTGAGATAATTTTATAATTTATTTTCCCTCTGATATTTCAACTCAAAAGTCAAACATCTGTCATTATTTTTTGTTTTTGCCCTTTTTAAACGGTTAGGTTATAAAAAGGAAAATAAAAATAAAACAAAATCAAAGGAAATTAAAAAGTAGAGGAGCAGGAAAAGCAAAATTGGGAAGAGACGAATCCTTCTTTCTCAAAAAATCCTTTGGCAAGAGACGACGAATCAGCCCGGAGCAAAATCTCCGTTCGAAAAAATCGTAAGGAACCCTTTTGTTTTTGTGTTGTTCAATCGCCGTTTTTAAAATTTCGTGCTTAGGACTTGTCAGATCGAACTTTAATTTAGATGATAATCATCCTTATTATACTGTTCGTCGTTAAAGATCCTTTTTTTTTTTAGCTTCTCTTGTTTATTGTTCCTGCGTTTGAGTTCAGTTATCGTTTGAGATATAGTTCACTAACCCCATAAATGTTTCAAAATCCCATAGGAAGCTGAAAGGTTCTGTTTTTTTTTTTTTTTTTTTTTGTTCTTTCTCTGTTATATTCTTGTCTTGAGAGCCTCTTCTTAATTATTGACCTTGTTCACTCCATTAGAGACTTATTATGAGCTTCATATATGTAATACTAATAAAGCTTCTTTTACATTTACTGCAGAAAGAAAGTTTCTTCCTTTTATAGTTCTGGATTGGAAATGGCTGGTAACGCAGGTACTAGTAATTCATTATCAAGAGAAGAAGCCCTTCTTGAGACGTGGAACCATGAGATGGATCTTGGTAAACTCCCTTTAGATAATTTAGATGCTGAACTTGCAGATGTCAAGACGACTTCCCTGGAGGATTCTGAGGAATTAGATGATCTGTTAGGTAGAGTTAAATCAGCTGCAGCTAGCTTGCGCTATTTAAGATCAAAAGTTAGAAACTTGGCCGTTCCTGAACACATAGAATTGGAACATGATAGTTCAGCTTCTCAAGTGACTGGAGTTAACAATACTCAGGATCCCTTGGTTGTGGAGGATGGAGTCTTTACTTGGAAGACGCTTCAGTCCATAGAGATGGTTACTGATGTGCTTGATTCTCTTTTGAAGAGAGTCACAGCGGCTGAATCTGAAACTTCTTTTCAAAAGGAGAGGGTAATTATATGCGAGGAAGAGATTAGAAGGTTGACAGCCAAAATCGAGAATCTCTCCTTGAGGTTTGAAGAGATGAAACGGATGGCTCATGGGAATAAAACTGTTCTAGAAGAAACAGCGGAGATTATTAAGAGATTAGTTGAAGATAGTAGGAGAGATAGAGAAAAGGCTCTCGAAAATGAAGAGGAGCTCCGTCGTGTCAAGGCAGAGTGTGAGTCACTTAGAAATTACGTCAATACTTCTACCAATGTTGTTGAAACACTTCGTTCATCCGCGCAGCAATTCCATACCATCGAAGCCGGGTCAGTCTCATCACTACTTATTACCTGTTTTATGTAAATGATGAGACAAGTATGTGACTGTTCAATTGCAAAGGTACAAAGTATGTAAAGCAATGTCTATGGTAGCGTGATGAGTGGGAAAACCACAATATATATAGTAGCAAGCGATGGTCGCCTGATTACTGCCTAAATTGTATATAATTGATATATGTCAATATTACTAATTCCGTTTTCTCGTATGTTTATTCTTGTGAAATCAGGTTGGTTGCTAAGTCGACACAACTGGAAGGTGAGAAAGCGCAGAAAGAGGTTGAAGTGCAAAAGCTAATGGAGGAGAATGTGAAGCTGAGCGCTCTTCTTGACAAGAAAGAAGCTCAGCTTCTGGCCTTAAACGAACAGTGCAAAGTGATGGCTTTGAATGCTTCAAACATCTGATCCTGCATCTTTCATGTCTTAGCAAAAGAGAAGATCTTTAAGATGTAATCCTTTGGATATAGTTAGTAGGCGTACTTAATTTGCTATCGGATTCTTTTCTCTTTCAGATTAGACATTCGGGTAAACTATCCGTAGTACATGGCCGGCTTTGAAGAAAACAAGCATAGTTGATCTGTTTTTGCCCTGTCTCTTTTCAAATGTCTCCTAAAACTCCTTGCTAACTTTTTTGCTTCTTTGTTGATATCGTCTCTGGACTTGCATGGATTGTGAGATTCTGTTACAAGCATCACAATCTGGATCCCCATGCTGTAACGAAAGATCCTACAATGAATTTCTGAAAATATGATACGAGTAGTTTCCAAAGCATATATATATATATATATATATATATATATATATATATATCAATTAGTTTAGACAAGGATCCAGTTTCAATATCACATAATCCAACTTTTTCAGCCTGACTGTTTCAAATGCAAGAAGTTGTGCATATCCGTCAAGAATGTCTATTGGTCAAGAAGTTTTTGACTTGTTATCTTTTGAAAGAAGTTGTGCATATCTTCTTTTTGTGGCAAATTATTAAAACTGACTGTTCAGTAGTCGTCGAGTCAATCATGTTATTTTCATTTGTATAGAAGAGAAATCAGTGGAAGAAACAAGTAGATAGGATTAAATTCTTCCACCATCGTGACATCGACAGATATTGCCTCCTGTACTATCTATATGTGATGTATAAATCATTTCTCATTTGGTCATTATCATTCGCAGAACATGAGTATCCACCAATTTAGGCGTTTACAAACAAGAAACACCTTGAAATGACTTCTTTAGTCTCTCTAAATCAGGAAGAGAAAACACAAACACTTCTCCTAGAAAAGGAGAAACTGGAATACAGATTGTGACACTGACAGAGTTATCAGAGATGCCTTCTTGCTTTTGCTAAAAAAACTCACATCAAAATGTGACATAAAAACTGCAAAGAGTTGTAATCAGTTAATAGACAGACTCTAGTGGCCTTAGAACATGGTGGTAGGAGAAAAAAACTTCTCTCATCATAAGTTATCCAGAATCAGATTTGTGGCTCAAATTTCATTAGAGGATTATTTGTCAGCTTGTGGTGCTCTCTGACTTTGCTGAGTTGTTGTTGGAAGAATAAGTGCCACATGGGAGAGTCATAGATTTTTGCAGACATGGATCCTACACAGTTTAGGCATATGAGCAACTCTTTTGTGACTCTCTCTTTGGTTCTATTTCTGTGGATTTAGCAGACATTTATTTATAATATTTATTTATTAACATCTAAATATGTTTTCTAAGTTAGTAGTTTCTTGCATTGATGCTGGTTGAGGCATTATTCACATGTATATATTCTTGAAAAATCTATTTCTTTTTTAAAATGGTCCCTTGGATTGGAAACTAATATCTGAATTTTAATAAAATTTTGTATTGGAGTGGAAATTAATTTGTAGGAGATTAATTGGAAAAAAAAAACTATTTAATAATATCTGAATTTTAATGCATTTTGTATCGAAGTGGAAATTAATGTGTAAGAAACTTTTGAAAAAATATCTTTAAAAAATATCTTCATATCAATATTCTTTTATGCATTTTGTCGTTAGGAGCTGTCCTTTTTATAGTTTGTGAATTGGAAATTTGTATTTGTAAGGAAGTTGGGAAAAGAAAAAGAAAAAAAACTTTTAAAAAATTACTTATTTATTTTATGCATTTTGTCGAAACGAGCTGTCCCTTTTATAGCTTTTTGAATTGGAAATTTAATTTCGTAGGGAAATTGGGAAAAATGCTCTTTCAGAAATAACTCTAAAATTCTAATCCTTTATGTATATTTGTCGTTAGGAACTGTCCCATTTGTAGTTTCTGAATTTGGAGAATATATGAGGGGAAAAAAATAGAAAATATTGATTCTAAAGCCGAAAACTGATAGGTGACTTTGCCTTGTAACTACATCACATCATACCTACCTTGCAAAATCTACCTCTTTTGTACTGTAGTGTAATGGTTGAGTGTATTATTTTTTGTTGTAGACATGTTATTGTCTTAGGTATACAAACTAATGATATTAGTAGTTTTCCAAAAGCATATACTTCAATTTTGTTTAGATAAGGATCCAGGTTCAAGATACATAATTAATTCAGCTTTTTCGCATGACTGTTTCATATGAAAATATTTGCGTTTGCCTTTAGTATATCGAATGTCAAAGAATAAAGACAAGGAGACAAACAATTTATATTATGATAATATATATAATCGTAGGAAAATTCTGAAGGCAAACAGAATTTTATCTCACAAAAAGAATGAAATAGTCATTTGTTTATTGATATTTGTCAACATGCACTTTACTCCAATCTCTCTGTCTAGGCTAATTTTCAAAATTATGTTTTACAAAAAAAATAACAAATGTGATATTTCGTTTTGAAAACGACAATATAAAATTAACATGTGAAGACGTATATAAGAGAAAAGAAGAAAAAAAAAATAAAACTAGTCTAATAGAGTAATATAATCGTGGTTTCATAATTCATAATAGTATAAACTTTTGCAAATAAAACGAATATACCAAAATCAATACTGAACAGGACATGGTGTAATTTTGGTTAAAATCCAGCGAGTTATTATCGTGGAAAAGTTGGTTAAGATGATGAATTGGGGTTGTGGGGGTAATGAAGAGCTTGAGGGATCATGTCTACAAGTTATAACCACAACACAAGCGCCAATTCAGGACAGCCAAGTGTTGTTGGTTCCTTTCACTTCCACCTGATTCTCTCACTGTCCTCTTCTCCTTTGTTTGTCCCCACACACACCATCTCTTATTTTTGTTTTGCTTTCTTCAAATTATATATTACCCCATACATACGACAAATCCCATCTAGCTTCCACGTCTTGGGTTTTAGTTTTTAATTTTCTCCTCTTTTCCCTTTCCATAAACAGTGTCAATTTTATCTTATATATATGTATATAGTTTTAAGAAGATATACTACAAATTCAATTCTATATCCCCGCCCCTACTAAATGTAACGGTTGAAGCCAAACTCTTAATCGTTTTTTCCTTTGTCGACCAAACAATCTGCTTTCTTATTTCTTTCTATTTGTCGTTATATCTTGAGAGATGCTAATATCTTTACAAAAACAAAAACAAAAAAACAATCTTAAAAAGTTACTTTAATTAAGCAAATCTTAAAACGGTTCTTGATTATAAAACCCCTAAGATGTTGTACTTGGAAACTTCTTGATTATGAAACTTCTCGACTAAGGGAACAGTCTCGTTAGATAGTTAAATTTATTTACGGGTCGGAATCCAGAGCCAAATGGCCGAACAAAAGGAAGTATTATACATGGGAATTCAATCGACGGAATAAACAAGTTAGAGCTTGGTTCCAGTGAATTCCCGCATCCTCACCATTGTTAGGTCTAACATATATACAACTATAGAACAAATAATCTTTTTGCAGTAATTGTGAATTCACCTGATTAAACAAAACAAAAAAAAATACTGATTAGGCGAAATGGATAGTATTGTAGATACAGCCAAAAAGTCTTTTTCAGTGAAACTAAAAATTCTCTTCTTTTTTTTGGCTATCAAGTTATACACGATATGGGGTTTCTACCACGGAAAAATTGCTATTAATTCGGTTGGAATCATTGCAAAGCCAAATGTGAAATCTTTTGATGATGTTGACTGATTCATCACATTAAAATGAATGGAAAAAAAAAAGAGAAAATAAGAAGGTTGAATAGGGAAAGAAGTACGTGGATCACAAGGCATCGGAGGAATGAGATGGGAACTTGCATGGATTTGATACCATCAATTAAACAAAAGATTAGGTTACAACCTAAGCATTTGTTTTCAATTTCAAATTTTCACATGGGGACAAGATCTATTATATTGCTTAGCTACATACTTCCCCATATAATTAGAATAAACGTACGTAGTTTTAAAGTGCAAACCAATACACATACTACATATATATATATATATATATATATATATATTAATTATATCGAGAAAACTGTTAGATAATTATATTTCTAGTTAACAAATTAGTTAACTGTCCATCTTAATTATTGTCATGCACTGTACATGATTTAGTCATATGTATGGTTTGTAAGTTCTAACTCTTTGAAATTTTTTTCAAGTGAGCCCAAAAAGGTTCCCTTTCTAATCTTTTCACTATCTATCAATTTCAGCTGATTTTTGCGAATGGTACTTATTTTTATATGTAATACATTTTAATTTGACGGTGACCAACATAATATTTGAGTTTAGGTCGGTCACTATATATACTGTCACATGGATGATGATGATATGAACGCGCAATAACCAATAATATGTCCTCAGTGAATTTGGTTATCGACTTCAACCGATAAAATATAAAACCACCGAAGACCGAACTACGACCATTTTGTTTATTTTGTACATCTTAATATGTAGATTAAAAAAAGAAAACAAAACAAAAAAAGAATGGCATATTAAAGTGTTGGCAACTCTAGTTGTAGCAAAAGACATGTGATCTTGGAGTTGCAAGTACGTACTTTGCTTCACACATATCTTTATACTTCGTCCGTAATCCTTTTGCAACGGACTCAATTTATGACAAAACGGGTATCTAAATCTATTAACGGCCCTGATATTATTTGTCAATTTATTCATATATTAGTTGTAATAGAATTGGAAGTTTCAGTAGAGACAAAATCTGAAGAACAGTTCATAACAAGTGAAGAGCAAACAGACACTACTTGTATTAATTCGTAGAGTTGTGTCTAAAATAAAAACACAAAAGGGAGACAATGTAGGGTAATTAATGTTCATAGTCCCTACGTAATTTATAAGACCCTCCTAATTTTTTTTTGTATGCATTCTTTTGCATATTTTTGCCCTCTCTCCCTTCTGGCATTGTCTCTAAAACTGCCTTCTTTCCTACATCCCACATGATCATATTTGCTTTCACATTGGAATTTTTCTTCGTTCATATATAGTTTGATACGAAAAACTTAAGTAAGTGCATTGTTAAAAAAATTTACTGAGTTCAGTAGGAGATTGATGCAACCTACCAAAAAAAAAAAAAAATTAGGAGATTGATGCAAAACAAAAATGATAGACCATTTTTTACTACTCTGGGGTCTGGGCCATAATATATATGGGCTTGTAGAAAAAAAATTAACCTTGAAAATGGTTGGATGTTACAGTGAACCATACATCCTGTATTAATAAATTTTAAAAAACTGTTTAAACTTTTATGAGATTTTAATGTTGTACGCATAAACAAGTGTTTTGAGTTTGATGAAATTAATAATCATACTATATATATATATATGTTATGTACTTACGCGGCTTTCAAAGTGATCACCAAGGAAAACACTTCATGTGGTTCTGCATGAATTAGTCGTTATTGTGTATATAATACATATAACCTAGTCACAAATCTTCAAAAAAGTCATAAGTAAACCTAAAAAATCTATGTTAAAAAAAGATGATTTTTCTTTAATAATTATAATAAAATCTTTCGATTTTTTCTCTCTCATTGTGCCTTTAAATACCCCTTCATATTTCTCCCCACCACCTTCACATCCACACCTTTCTTCAAACATACCAAACTTTCTCTCTTCTCTCTATCTAGTTCTCTCTCTACAGAATAAGCTCAAAATGGCGATAAAGAAGTCAAACAAAGCAGCGCTATCTCAAGCAGCATCCCTAAAGCAAATCTTGAAGAGGTGCTCAAGTCTTGGAAAGAAGAATCAAGGTAATTGCTACTTCAATGACGTGCCAAAAGGTCATTTCCCCGTCTATGTCGGTCAACACCGAAGTCGCTATGTGGTCCCAATCTCATGGCTAGATCATCATGAGTTCCAGACACTCCTACAACTAGCTGAGGAAGAGTTTGGGTTTGAGCACGAGATGGGTATCACTATTCCTTGTGATGAAGTCGTCTTTCGATCTCTCATCTCCATGTTCAGATAAAACTCTACATCGAGAGACTAGAGGAGTCGATCTGATAATTATAGCTGAACTGGTCACTCCCTCGAGATCATTCCCCTTTGAGGTTATAAAGGTTTGATCACACATTGTCACACTCTAGACTCGGAAGATCGAAGCATCGAAACTAGCTATTACCAAGAAAGTCAAGAAACAAGAAATAAGAAATAAATATTACTTAGGGTTTTTTCTTTTCTCTTTGCTAAGAAGACGGAAGCAAATGGCGGGGATCGCGTTACGCATCGACTCAAGATTTGTGGCTGTATTAATATATCTAACATTTTTTTTTTTAATTAACCACTCTCTTGGGATTTTCTTTTTTCCTTTTTATATATCTTCGGTGTCTTGTTTCTATTTAATTATTTCTAAATATTTTGTATAATAGCTTGGGTGGCGACTTTTCCCTCAAGTCAACGTGTATTGTTGACCGTTGGTCCTTGAGAGGAATAGCTAGTTTTTTTCTTTTTTGTATTAATTTTTGAATCAAGTATTTTCATTCTGATCAGTACAGCAGTACTAAGTTTATTCCCATCTATTTGTTTTACAATATGTAAATTTTCTATTCAGTATATATATATTCAGTAAATTTTCTATTCAGTAAACTTTTAATTATGTTAGGAACGAGAGATTATAAATACTGTACAAGAGTTGTTCTCTTGTTTACAATATGTAGATTTCTTTCTATTCTACAAAAGATGAATTATTATATATTGATTAGAAATACTGTACAAATCGTTAAATTAAGAAGTTACTTTGACAAGAATATATATAATCTTTTCCTTTTATTTGTTACTTCCACAACATAATATATATATATATATATATAACTGGTTTTATATATATACACTATAAGTAACAAATAATCAACCTATATAGAATACACAAAAGGTAGATTCAAAATTTTTGCATGGTCTATCAACCATATGGCCAAATGTTAACCTTAACCATATTTGTGGTTTCAATCTTGTTTCTACTCGTCTGGCCTTCTCTATGTATGGCGTTTAATGTCCTGTTTCACAAGTCAAATATCTATGAAGTCAGACTAATTAAAATAGTAATTAATCGAATGGTAAACAACAAAATCTTTTCTCCAAACCATTATTTCCTCCAACCCCTAGCTTAAATTAGGGGTTTACTTGCGTTGAGTGCACCTTGTTTATGGAGTAGTGAAATTCATATAGAGTAAGAGTCACATAAATTAGTTTAGATATCGCTATGAAATTTTCTGCTAAACAATAATATCATAAATAGTATATGATGCCTAGTGTATACAGTAATTTCTGTTTGAGTGGGGTTACCTTCTAAATTAGTTATAAGAATTATTGCTTTTTAAGTCGTTTCGTTATCATGATCTATATCATTTGTTCCATTTGTCTCGTACCATTCATTATTACTAGTTTAGTGCATGATTTAATGAATTTTGAAGGGAAATCTAATATTCTCATTATTTTTAGTCGATATTTTTTAAAGTCTATTTCTATTTTTATTTTAAAAAGTTCTTATTTTTATCCTACATTATTGTTGATAAAGACAATATGTGTTTGAAAATGGCTTTGGAGAGATGAGTTGTTTCAAAGGCAGAAGAACATGTAAGCCACAATGTCTCTTCTATCTATCTTGACTCTTCTCTTCATCTTCTTTTTTATTGCGATTTATTCCAATAAGCGCACACAGTTATCATAGAATACAAGAAGACACGAATAAATTTCAGATATTTATATTCAGTAGAATACAAACCAAACACAAACGTATATATAATTCAATAAAAGAGACTCAAAGACAATGAAGAGAAAAAAATAGCATTTGTCTGTGCAAACTCTGGCTTGCCCATACTGTCAAGTTGCTTTGAGTTTATACCTTGTCTGCTTGACATTGATGACCATTATCTGTTTGATCTGTGTCCTGTCCTTTTTCAAACTTTTTTAAGTTTCTTATATTTTTCTTTCTAGAAATCCATCTGAATACTTTACATTATTGTTTTTGTGTTGCATGGACCTCACGTTCCTATTTTTGTTTTGTCTAATAATTTTGATTCTTCTGAAGCTTAACCCAACGCTCCTTTGAAAAAAAACTTGATTTATTTTTTCTGGTAGAGTCATTTTCATGGATATTCACATCCCAACTAAAACTTCAGAAAACCACTAGACCACCAACACTTTGTTTATATGAAAATTCTGACATTAATAACTTAATTTTGTTTATGCTTTGTAGTTTTAATTTAGTCGATGGAATGTTTTATATTATCCCAAAATATCGAAGTTACTCGTTAATCGTTATCCTTTCAACTCTCAAGTATATCTAAAACATTTTCAAAGTCTTAACGGGAACATGATCATTTCAATATATCTGATAAATTGACCAAATAGAATTGCCATTTAATGATTTTTCCCACCTACATACATTTATTATTTTTTGACATATTGTGTTTTTACTTTTCGTTTTCTTAATGATGATGTGCTCTTGAATTTTTGTATACATTGAGTTTTTATGTACAAGGACAAAAATGGATCTCGGTTTTGGTCTTTAGAAGTCAGAAATATTCGAACTGGATATGAAATTTTTGTTTTCTTGTAATCGGGTTTGTAGCAAAACTTTAATTCGGTTTTGGTTATAGTCCGGTTTAGTCAATTCAGAGACGTTATGCCCTAATTAAGTGTGTAGAGTACACAAGAGGAAGATTGATCTTGACTAGTACTGTTCTCTTCTCAAAT
The DNA here is from genome assembly GCF_030686135.1 of Camelina sativa. Classification (NCBI taxonomy): domain Eukaryota; kingdom Viridiplantae; phylum Streptophyta; class Magnoliopsida; order Brassicales; family Brassicaceae; genus Camelina; species Camelina sativa. Next base: position 1,935,446 of record NC_141891.1, on the reverse strand, counting down.
ACTCAAAACGCATATAAACATATACACATATCAAGAAGGATAATGAAAAATCAAACGAACCAAAAGATAATGAGTGTGTTATCTTATCTCTTAGCGTTTTAACGTCCATTGTTCTTCTGTTTAGAGGAGAAAAATCTGCCTAGTCCGCGCGTATGCTTCTCATTATCGTCTTTGGATGATGAAGAAACAGAGCAAGACTTGATGATAGCGTGGACTGTTGGATTCACCGTGTGTCTAACAGAACGAGATGGTTGGATGATATGATCATGGAGTAAATCATCTAGTGAAGAGTTCAGTGTTGGTTCTGAGGTTTTGTGCTGTTGAAGCTTCTTCTCAGGGGATTGAGATTTGGGAATATCGTGGTTGCTCTGAGGTTGTAAAGATTGTAACTGTTGGCTGAGTAAGTGAATTGTTTCTTGGCAAGCTGCAAGCTTCTCTGTTGCAGATGCTATGTCTTTTTCCTGGAAACAAGAACATTGTAAATTTTAGTTAAGGGGCTTATTGCTAATTGTATCTAAATAGTAGATGCAACAAAACAGATGAAATAAGTAAGAAGTGTACCTGATTAGGTTGGAGTTTGGATGATGAACACTTTTTGCAAGTCTCATTCCTTCAGCACAAGTCCAAATTAGCAAAACAAACTATGCATAGTGGAAGATTTAACTATGTTTTAGTTGTTAATACCTTTGCAATTGTTCTTGAAGCTCTCTGCATTTAGCTAGAGTCTCCTCATGGCCATGCTTTTCTGTGGAGAAAGCCATTTCAAGTCTTTCTGTCTCTTCTTCCAAGCTTTTCACTTTAGCTTCTAGATCTTTGGCATGGAGTTCAAGCGATTTGTATGACTCAGTCACGCATTTAAGCTGTGTTTCTGCCAAGCTTTGAAGATCTTCTGAAGAATTGAGCTGTGATTTCAGCTTCGATATGAGCTGCTCTTTTTCTTCCAACCCTGACTTTGTACTTTCAAGATTCTGCAAGCAACTTGATAACTCTGCTGCAATATTCTCTTTCTCTAACTTAAGCTGTTCCACTTCTTTCAACAAGCTCTTGCATGATGAATCATCCAGCTCATGACCATTCATCGAATTATCTACACGGTGATCCTCTGTCTTAGGTAATGTGTCTCCCAGTGAATCAGAATCTGACTCGTCAACCTCTTTAACTAGCAATGTAACCTTTTCGCTTTCCAAATCTTGTTTCTTTGTGCTCTTCTCCACATTTCCGTTGCTTTTGGTATCCTGAGATGACAAAACATGCTTCTCTAAAGTTTCATCAGCAAATTCAAACAGAGGATTTGAGAGTTTTTGGGGTGATGATCCTTTCATCTCTTGGATCGAAACCCTTGCCGCTTCAACGATTTTCTCAATGCTAATGCCCTCTTGAGATTCAAATATCCTGTTGATTCTTGAACGGAGAACCGTTAACAGCTGATCAAGTGTTGTTGTATCCTCATCTTGCTCACTGGACTTACTAGCGGATTGTGTGCCAACAGATACACTACTGCAGGCACTGTTGGAAGATTTTGAAGCTGAGTTAGCTCCATCTGGATCATTAGCTGCCAACTTTTCAATCTCCAAGAAGTCATCCATTAACTCCATTCTGTTAGCCTTTGAGGAACCATCAGCACATACTTTTCTCACTTTATGAGAATCTGTTGAGGTTGTTGGACCATACTCAGAGGAACTTCCTTCTTCATCAAACCCATCTTCGGATACTGAGGTGACACTGGATGGACTTTCAGAAAGATTTCTGCTATTTGATTTCAGAGCATTCTTGTCATTGTGAAACATATCCATCTGCCCTTCAAGAATCTTAAGCTTTCCAAGAGTCTTAGCGCATACATTTCTTGAAACCTGCAGTTCATTGTTACGTGCAGCGAGATGTTCTTTAAGCGTCTGAATCTCCTCCTCCATCTCCAATGTACGTCTAGTGAGATATACATTCTCTCTTTTGCACTCTTCCAACTTATGATCAGTAGCAATCTCTGCCTTTGCGATGCGACTAGGGTTTTGAGCTATGCCTCTCTGTGCTCGAGGGTCTGTGAGTTCATGCCCTAAACTTTCAATTTCTATCTTCATTTGAGCCATAGCAGCAGGACCAGGAAGCTTCTTCCGAAGAAGCCCTCTTAGCCTTTGGCACTCTGCTTCAAGTTTTGCAATCTTTTTCACTCCTTCCAGATGCTGTTTGTTTGCGATTTCCGCTGACCTCAAACTCATGTTCTTCTCTTCACTGCGGATCTCTACTTCTTTTAAAGCAACATGAACATCGTACTTCAGCGAACTAATCTCTTTCTCAGCCAACTGAAGATTAGTCTTCAGCTTCTCCACATCAGCTTCAGATTTAGACTTTTCCTCACTGATCCTTACTATCATCTCTGATCGTTCTTGCAAGAGTGAGTGCCCCATTGTCAGAAACTGCTCGGTGAAGTCCTTGGCTCAATTCATCAATCTTACCTTCGAGGTCGGATTTGATCTTGTCCCAGTGAGTGGTCTTAGCAAGAATCACATCTTTCAACTTCTGGTCACTCTCATCTTTCACAATCCTTATCTGCCTCGTGCACTCTCTCAGCGCATCATCCAAATGCGAAGCTCGATCCTCAGCAGTAAGCTTCAAGAGTGTAACAGATTCGAGTTGACGTTTAAGTGACAAAGTTTCTGCATCAGCCTTCTCCCATCCTAAAAGAACAAAAGACTAATCAGCAACAAAAACACACAAGTTCAAGAACTACAGTATAAAGGGTTGTTGGTGCTCTGACCTGAAACAGCTTCTTCAGCGACTTTGGCATGTTGAAGAATCAAAGATTCTTTAGTATTGATCTCAGAGTGAGCAAGAGTGAGTTTATCTTTAAGATCCTTAACTTCAACTTCAAATAACTTGACCTGATCCTCCATTCTACTCATATGCGTGTAAGAATCCATAGTAATCTGAACATAGTTTGTGTTTTTACACTTCTCCTAACACACATACACACACACACACAAAAAAAAAAACATCAAAATTGGAATCTATATCTAAACAGAGCTATAATAACTATATGGTATTATTATAGATGAAAGAAGAACCTGATTCTCGAGAGAAGCCAAGTAGGATAAAGAACAAACAGGAGTTGACTCGTTTGCAACAACTAGTTTATCTGTCGTAGCTTTGTCTGAAGACTTTCTCTTCCATGGCCAACCTCTACTACCTTCCATTTTTTTTTCCTCTCTCAAGAAACTCTGTTAACAATCCGTAGAAAAGGGAAGAGATATATTGAGGAGCTTAATAAAAAAAAAAAAACAAAAGACAAAAAAAACTGAAAAAGTTTTGAAATTTGAACAAAGATACAAAAAAAAAAAAAAAAGGAAACACAAAAAATCTTCCGGAAATGTAACTTTCAATTTCATCCGACAAAATCCCGCTATTTATTTATTACACTGTGTTTTCATTCAGCTCTCAAACAATGACCGTTTTGTTGTTTCTTTCTTTTTCTTCCTTCTCTGTAGTTGAATGACATTTAATGCTTTCTTTCCATATTTGTTATTTTTTTTTTCATTGAAAAAAATTACTAACAAAAAAAGAATTTCAAATCACAACTCAATGGGCGCGAGGAAAACTACACATTAAATCATCAGCTATACACAATACACTAATCACACATACTCCAACACAAACTATTAAAAATCAACACACTATACAATTTCTAATTAAGCTTCTTATAAGGAAAAAATAGCAGAAACGTGAAATAGGATAGAAGCATCATCATACCAAAGAGACGATTGATGATTTTTCTTAGAGTTGTTGAGAGTGTTGTGCGAAGATCAAAATCGAGCTACAGAGATAAAGAAAGAAAGAGAGAAAGTGGGAGGAGCGTGCCAGAGAAGAAGGGAGCGGTGTGTATGTGTGTATATATGATTTGGGCTGTCACTTTTTTTCAACTTTGACGCTCCACATAGAGACAACACCTCTATTTCAAAATACCCTTTTGCTATAATTATTATTTTTATTAAAAAAAATCCATCTCTCAAAAACGGAATACGAGGAGACAGTTATCCGCTGCGGACGGGTGCACTGAATTAGCTCCTGGATTTTTGACTTATCCAAAAAAAAAGATTCAAAATCTTCCCGGTTTTGTAGTTTGGGCTTTTTAATAGGCTTTCAATAAGGCCCATTATTATAGATAAATAAATCCATCACAGTCCACTAGGGTTTTTTTTGAGAGAGAGACTGTGGTTGTAATATAAACCTGATTTTGTTCATTGCTGTTCACTCGCCGTAATCCGAAGAAGACGAACCACCATAATCATCAGCCATGGGTCGTGTCATCAGAGCTCAACGTAAAGGAGCTGGTTCAGTCTTCAAATCCCACACTCACCACCGTAAAGGCCCCGCCAAATTCAGGAGCCTCGATTTCGGCGAGAGAAATGGTTACCTCAAAGGTGTTGTCACCGAGATCATCCACGATCCTGGACGTGGTGCTCCTTTAGCTCGCGTTTCCTTCCGTCATCCTTTCCGATTCAAGAAACAGAAGGAGCTTTTCGTCGCTGCTGAAGGTATGTACACCGGTCAGTTTCTCTACTGTGGGAAGAAAGCTACGCTAGTCGTTGGAAATGTTCTCCCGCTTAGATCTATCCCTGAAGGAGCTGTTGTTTGTAACGTTGAGCATCATGTTGGCGATCGTGGTGTTTTGGCTAGAGCTTCTGGTGATTACGCCATTGTTATTGCTCATAACCCTGATAATGACACTAGCAGGTATTATTGTATTCTATACTTTTTGCTGGTGGTGATTGGATTGATTAGTGATGTGTAAATCTAATGTTTAGGTTGATTGCGTTAGATTTGATTAGAAATGGTCATTGGATTCAAAGCTAGTAGCTATGCTGGATTGTGTAATATGAGAACTGTGTTTTGAGAATGGATTTGTTCTTACATTTTTGATTTTACAAATGGTTTTGATAGGATTAAGTTGCCATCGGGTTCGAAGAAGATTGTGCCGAGTGGATGCAGGGCTATGATTGGTCAAGTTGCGGGTGGTGGAAGGACAGAGAAGCCAATGCTTAAGGCTGGTAATGCATACCACAAGTACCGTGTGAAGAGAAACTGTTGGCCTAAGGTTCGTGGTGTGGCTATGAATCCAGTTGAGCATCCTCATGGAGGAGGTAACCATCAACATATTGGTCACGCTAGTACTGTTCGTCGTGATGCACCACCTGGACAAAAGGTTGGTCTTATTGCTGCAAGGAGGACTGGTCGTCTTAGAGGTCAAGCTGCTGCTCTTGCTTCCAAGGCAGAGTAAGGAGAGGAGGATTCAAGATTGAATTGTTCTCTTTTTTTTGGAAATGTTTTTGTTTAGACCTTGTTTTTGGAACCTTGAGATTTACTGTCATGTTCTTTGAGACCTTTCTCTATCAAGTAGAATCTGTGTCTCTGTTAAAACTTGTCTCAGATTTTGATAGCTGTTTCGGTTTGATATGAGATTTACTATCATGTTCTTAGTTTAATTATCATGTTTTTTTTTACATTCTTGAGCAAAGACTAAATTCGAAAGTATATAATTCAACTGTCGCCCTTACCTTAATTCAACTGGTTAATCTCAATAGTTTATAGCAGCGTGCTCAAGAATGAGGTACTATCCCAATGCTAGTACCTCATTTTTGTCAACTCTTTGAGAAACAGTGTTTTCGTCATTGAAACTACTTCAGCTTTACCACCAGAAATCAAAACGAGTATTAGAATAAATGAGATCGTCACAAAAGATTAGGCAGTTTTGGGAGACAGATAGGTTTTAGCTGTATACTCAAACGACACATCTCTGGAATGTCAAACTAGTGATAGTAACAAAAATGTAAGAGCACAGAATATTAATACAGATTATAAAAATCAAACCAGGATTAAATGTCTTGCTTCTCCGATTCTTCTCACTTCTCTGTCTTTGTTTTTCTTTTTATCTCGCGGCCAGCAGATTCTTCCCCGTGTATATAGGCTTCATTGAATTCATCCGCTACTTTCTCGAAAAACTCACATCGCCTCCATGAATATGGTGAAAGACCTCTTTAAGCCATGAGACTCTTTCATCTTCTTGAAATTTTTTTCCTGACATAAGAATAGTTTCCAGAGGTCGTTTGGATTACGTGAGCACTGATCTAGATTCAATTGCCCAAGACTAAGTGGACTTTCTAATCGAGGCAGGAAGCACAACAAGACTTGAGCATCCAGTGAGACATCATTCCTTGAGATTTATGGCATTCCCCCAGACGACGAGGGCAGATCTACCAAGCTTGAAGGATACGTAAGATTCAACTTCTGGAAAGCAGTGGCATTCCTAATTGAAGAAGGTAGGTGCAAGAGACTTGAGCAATTCTCGAGATTCAATATCTCGAGATTAACGGCATATTTGATCGATGCAGGAAGCTCCACTAAACTTGAGCATCCAGTGAGATATAGTTCCTTGAGACTGGCACTCCCAAACGAGGAGGGGAGCTCCAGGAGCCTTGAGCAATTAGTGAGATCAAATATTTCAAGATTAGTGGCATTACCAACAGATGCGGGGAGTTCTCTGAGACTCAAACATCCAGTAAGATTTAATTTCTTGAGATTAGTGGCATTCCCAATCGAGGAGGGGAGCACCTCTAGCTTTAAGCAATGACTGAGATCCAATATTTCAAGATTAGTAGCATTTCCGATAGATGAGGGGAGCTCAGCTAAACTTGAGCATCCTTTGATATACAATTCCTTGAGATTTATGGCATTCCCAAACGAGGAGGGGAGCTCCTCGAGCATTAAGCAATGACTGAGATCCAATATTTCAAGATTAATAGCATTTCCGATAGATGCGGGGAGCTTAGCTAAACTTGAGCATCCTTCGATATACAATTCCTTGAGATTTATGGCATTCCCAAACGAGGAGGGGAGCTCCTCGAGCATTAAGCAATGACTGAGATCCAATATTTCAAGATTAATAGCATTTCCAATTGATGCGGGGAGCTTAGCTAAACTTAAGCATCCTTTGATATACAATTCCTTGAGATTTATGACATTCCCAAAGGAGGATGGGAGCTCCACCAAGCTTGAACAATTTTCCAGATTCAATTTCTGGAGATTAGTGGCATTTCCAATGGATATTGGTAATTCTCTTATGCCAGTTCCCTGGAGATTTAGTTCATAAATATTTGCAGAAACCTCTTTGAAAATTTTAATCTCTCTGCAGCCTGATAGGTTTACAACTCGTAGATGCTGCAATTGACCCGTGGCTGGAAAACTTGGCAATTTTATACAGTCTCGGAGATCTATTAGCTCAATATTTTCAGCGTTACCAATATCGTCAATTTCAGTGAGCTGCAGAGAATGACAAAGCCTGACTGTCTTCAGCATCTTGAGGTTCTGAAAATAAAAATAAATTGGAAAATTATTTCTCTAGTATAAATATGGAAATAACAAATAAGATTTTGCTTACTTTTGTTCCTCCCCAAAGTTTCTGAAGCCGACTGTAAGCTAGATTGAGTTCAACAAGATGGCATGGGTCAAAGTCTTGTGGCAAGGATGGTAAAGGATAGTCTTCCCAGTGGAGGAGTCTTAGCTCATAAGGCAGAGATTCAAGTCCTTCTGGAAGGCGGATTTCATACTGATTTTCATAACTGGAACAGTAAATCTTCAGGAATCTAAGGTTAAGCATATTCTCAAAAGCAGTAGGCTTCACATCAAAGACTAATTTCGATGCGTCCAAAACTATGCCTTCAATGTCTTCAGTGCCCTGAGACAAAAGGGAAGCGGATAGATCAAGAAATTGGTTCATCTCTTAAAAACTTTCTATTAAAATATCAGAATACGCCAGACCAGAGCACGTGTATAGGTTACCTTGTCTTTGTCATCTTCAAGAAGCAATTTGATAGTCCACGGTTCCCACAGTCTGCGACGCCTCCCCATCTGTACTGTTTCATTGTTATTTATTTCACGGCCAAAGTCTTGGATTATTCTATGCATAATGACTCTATTTTCTGAAATAGTCAGCAGACTCTTCTCCACAAGAACATTAATCCCAACATGTGGAAAAAAACCACACCCCTCAAGCAGTTGTATCACATAGTCAACAGATTCTCCATTGAAGAAACAAGCAATGTCCAGAAAAATGTTCTTCTCGTTCTTATTAAGTGTTTCGTAGCTGCACTTGAATAAATCATGAATCTTGTTTGGAGTAAGGAATGCCGCCTCCAGTTTTGACAGTGTCTTTCCCATAAGCTCTCTTCCGTAAAAGCTGAGAGCCAATGGATTACCATTAGCATAGTTCACTTCGATTGGTACTTCCAAGATTTGTTGTTCTCTTCTATCTCTGCCAAATGCACATTGAGAGATTAGCTGCAGAGCCTCGTCCTCATTTAAGCTCTGAACCTCATATATGTGATTGATCAGACAATGGCGGAACACTTGTTTATCTCTGGATGTTATGATGATCAGGCTTCCTAGGCCAAACCAATGAATCCCTCCGAGAAAAGACCTGGCAACCAAAGGATTGTGCACATCATCAAGAACAACAAGAGTTCTCTTCTTGGTTAATTTGTCCCTGGGGAGGCTAGGTCTCGTAATGGTACTGCATACACGAGACAAATTATTTAGAATTGTCCCAAAATGTTCCGCCATCAAACTAGGAAGCCCCATCTCATGAAAAGCCTTGTCAAAGTGTTCGATGAAACAAGAAGCTTCATAGCCTCCGGAGATCTGGTCAAAAACTGCTTTAGCAAGTGTCGTCTTGCCAATACCAGGCATACCCCAAATTCCTATGTGACGGATACCCCAAGGTTGTTTGCAAAGCAACTGTTCTATCTTCAGCAGCCTTGAGTTGATTCCAATATGTTGAGCGGGAAAGAGCTTTTCGTAAACATATTTGACAATCTCTTCTACAAGTTCACACTCACTGCATTCCTCCCTGCTTGCATAAATATAGAAATCACAAAGTGAATTGTTGGAGAAATCACTAATGAGTAATGAAGAGCAAAACATTTTGGATAAAATTGCCTCACATTTTGTGACCCCTACTGTTAAAGCTATCATAAAACATAACTAGTTCCATGTAAAACCTTTGATTTGTACAATTTATGTTTGTGGTGCTAGATTTTATAGGTGGAAAGCATTGAGTTATGAACTTTAAGAAAAGCAAGCGAGATATTAACCTATGCAGTTACCTAGACTGGTGGCCTGGTAATTCTCTCAGTTCTTGGAGTACGCTACTCCATTCTCTTATCTGCTCCGGCACCACCACATCTGATGGACTAATGCCATAGAACACTGGAACCATCAGCTGGCCGGTTTCCTTCCGGCACTGAAGAACCTTTGCGAGCTTGTTCAGGCATGTGGTGGAGGAGAAGCAGCTCTTGGAGAAAATCACAACATAAGCGCTAATTCTCTCTATCGCATTCAGGGTGTCATTGGAATTAACAACTGCATGAATTCCTTTCCGGCGGAAATCCACGGAGAGGTGGCTGGCAAAGGAGTACTGTAATGTATCTGCACAGTAGATGAAGATAGTGTCTTTGAAAGCTATTTCACTTGTACATAAATCTTCCTAGGGAAAGATCCAAAAAAGTAAAGAATTAGACGGTCAGTTATCAAATGAATTCAAAATATGCGGAGATAAGGCAAATGGAAATGGAGGAAAATTTCTCGGATACCACATGCCTTCAGATCTTGGTTTGTGATGATACGCGCTTGCCTCACACTTTTATATAAATCTTCCTAACGAACGACCCACAAAAGTAAGAGTTAGATGATCAGTTATCAAACGAATTCAAATATGCGAAAGCAATGGAAATGGAAATGGAGGAAAATGTCTCGGAGACACATGCCTTCAGATCTTGTTTAGTGATGATACGCTCTTGCCTCCATTCCGAGAATTTCTTTGCAAAGTCTTCCGTCCTCTCATTCAATTTACCATAAGTGGACTTTATAATGTTTCCTATTTCGCTGTCAACGATAGCCCTTAACCTTGGTAGTATATTTTCCCACTTCTGCTTTGACATTCCCCGTAGATAGGAGCCCATAAGCTTTAGTTTCAAAGGAAGTCCACCGGAAAGTTCTGTAACTTTCGAAGCAAGGTTCTCAAAACCATCCTTTGGCGACTTTTGACCAAAAGCATACAGGCAGAGTATTTGAGAAGCTTCATCAGGCGGTGAAAAGCCCACCTCATAGATATGCTCAATCCGATGTGCATTCAAAAGCTTTTTATTTTGCGTTGTGATGAGAATCCGACTTCCAGGACCAAACCACTCAGTTTCTTTCGCCAAGGCATCTAATTGTTCTAATCTATCGACGTCATCTAGAACGACTAAGACTTTTTTCTTTTTCAGTCTTTCTTTTAAAACTCCTAAATGAAGGATCTTGATATGCTGACTGTTGAATAACTGCGATAGGAACCTTTCCTGTAATTGCAATTTCGCACTATACTCATCGTAACAGGGTCTTGACCCTGAATAACGTTCTCTGATATCCTCCATGAAGACACGAAGGTGGAATCTATTAGAGAGTTCGTTAAACAGAAATCTGGCAATGGTGGTCTTACCAATCCCAGAAGGACCCAAAATTCCTATCATCTTCACTTCATCTGAGTCTAGGCATAACATTGACTTCAACTTTTCCATATGAGCTCCCATCCCAACTAGACCGTCGAAATCCTTTGATGGAATGAGTTTAATCAATTTGTTTGAAATATCAGTGGCTAGTTGTTCAATCAGAGCCGCATCATTATCCCTAAGAAAGGGGATCAAAAACATAGTAAATAAGAAGTCATGAATTGTTCACATACACATATATAAATATCTTGTCAATTTAAGAAAGTCTCAGTTGGTAACTGAAAGGACTAACCCCACTGATTCGTAACCCGTAATCAAGGCCACGTCCGCTAAAGCTTGTCTCCATCTCCCAATTCTATCCTTTGTTTTACCCTCACATGTAGTTCTAAAGAGTTCCCCAAATTCTCCGGTCTGCTTCCTTACATTAGATGGCTTTACTTCATAGAAAACGGGAAAAACTACTTGACCCAGCTCTTTCTTGCACTTCATGATCTCCACCAGCTCGTCGAGACACCACGACGAGGAAGCGTAGTTCTTTGAGAGGATGACAATCGAGATTCTCGATCCTTTAATCGCACTAATGAGCTCATGGCCGATCGAGTGGCCCATCCCGATGTTATGATCAATGAATGTATTGATTCCTTTTCTCCGAAACTCCCTCTTAACGTGAGCGGGAAAGTATCGGACATCTGGACCGTGGAAGCTCTGGAAGACATCATACATAAAATTACCAGGTAAAGAAGATGGAAGAGAAGAAGAAGCCATTGTTTTGTTTTGCGGTTTGGATCTGAAAAAACCAAAACACGTTATCGCAGCAGCACAGATTCTAAGGATAAGGAAAAAAAAGAGAAGAATTAATCCACTAGGATAACGAAAAGGAGGATTTAAGATCACAGAAAGATTTGTTACATCATATCCTAGTGGATTAGCAAGTAGGGAAGACCTCGTGACAAACTTAATGACGCTATATAAAAAAAATCTGGATAATATCCATGATTGATTAGTCTCGTAGTTGTAAAAAAAAAAGTGTGTGGACTTGGTGAGAAGGGAATAAAATAATATCCACTATCCGATCTGAGTTTTCGTCAACGGTCTTTTCTCTTCCACTCAAAAAAAAAAAAAAAAAAAAAAAAGCAAGGGATTCATGCTTTGAAATCTCCGATCGATCATGCTGGCCAACTCTTCTGTTTCCGTCGAATCACCGCCGAAGTATGATGTCTTCCTTAACTTCCGAGGGGAACAACTGCGGCGCAATTTCGTCAGCCATCTGGAGAAGGCCTTGAAAATCGATGGAATCAACGTCTATATGGACAAAATAGAGACTAAAGGTAATGATCTCAGCATGTTATTTACCAGAATCGAGCAGTCGAGTATTGCAATCACGATTTTCTCAACCCAGTACACCCAGTCACGTTGGTGCTTGGACGAGCTTGATAAGATCAATCAATGCGTCAAATCAGGCAAACTTGTGGTCATTCCCATCTTCTACAAGGTGGACACGAACGATGTGAAAAATATGGACGGAGTCTTTGGTGAGGAATTCTGGAAATTGGCTAAGGCTCGTGAAAGTGAAAGTGAAAAGTACAAAAACTGGAGAGACGCTATTAATGCTGTTTCTGGAAAGGTTGGCTTCACATTAGGCGAGAAGGAGTACGTTATCTTTTGAATTGCCCAATTGACACCACTTTTTGAAGGTTCCGCCCGCTATTAAAGGTTTCTGATTGGTTCTTTTCCACTTGTCTTGCAGCGATGAAGGTGAATTCATCGATCAAATTGTAGGAGACGTGAGGAAGCAACTAACCAACATTTCGATTCATCGGGCAGATGAAGGAGTAAGGCCTGAAGCTGCTTCTGACTCGCCTTCTTCTCTGTTCGGCATCAAAACACGTCTCAAACAATTGGAAGAGAAGTTAGATTTTAAGTGCGAGGATACTCTTACGATTGGTGTTGTTGGGATGCCGGGTATTGGTAAGACCACCCTGATGAATGTGCTGTATGATAAGTTGCAAGAGGAGTTCCTACGCTGTGTTTTTATTCGTGATGTCCGTAATATTAACTTCAAAAGGGATGGGAACATTCTCAAGAAAGAGTTGTTGAGGGTTGATGGCTTGGATCAACAAGTCGATAACATGTCAGATGAATCCTTGAAGGCACTCCTATTAAGTAAGCAATTTATTGTAATTCTTGATAATGTGAGTGACAAGAAACAGATAGAGGTTCTTCTCGGGAGACGTGACTGGATTAAGAGAGGCAGCAGAATCTTTATCACCACAAGCGACAGGTCGGTGATCGAGGGGATGGTTGACGACACATATGTCGTCCAAAGGTTGTCTGGCAGAGACAGCTATGATTATTTCCGCCGCTTTGCCTTTCGTGGTAAGCTTCAGGAGGGAAATTTCATGGATTATTCTAGATTGTTTGTGGATTATGCTGAAGGAAACCCGTCCGTTCTCATGATATTGGGTAATGACCTTAATGGACAAGAAAAGACTTCCTGGGAAAAGAAACATGAAGCGCTGAAACAAAGTCCCAACGAGATGATAAGAATTTTTTTGCGGAAAAGCTATGATGAGCTATGTCAGCTTCAAAAAGATGTGTTTCTCGATGTCGCATGTTTCTTTAGATCAGGGGATGAGTATTACGTGAGGTGTTTAGTGGAGTCTTCTGACACTGAACCCATTGATGCTGTGAGTAAAATAAAGGATCTTGCCAGTAAATTCTTGCTTAACATTTATGGCGGACGAGTGGAGATGCATGATATACTGTATGCATTTGGCAAGGAACTTGGTTCAGAAGATTCGTGTAGGCTGTGGGACCATCAAGGCGTTGTTGATGCGTTGAAGAACAGAGCGGTAAACCTTCGAACTGTTTCATATCTAGTTTAGCAAAATTTGAAGTTCTCATTTTAGTATAAATTAGAACTCGACTTTTAAAAGAAACAGTTACTTGCTAACTTCTTTTCTTTGACTGTTAAGCAGGGAGCAGCCAGCGTGAGAGGTATTTTTCTCGACATGTCTAAACTGAAGAAGAAACTTCCTTTGGACAGTACTACCTTTGTCAAGATGACCAATCTTAGATACCTGAAATTCTATAGTTGCTGTCATCTGAAATGTCAAGCTGATTGCAAATTTAACTTCCCAGAGGGACTTGATTTTCCTATGGATGAGTTACGATATCTGTATTGGCTGAAATTCCCTTTGAAGAGACTTCCAAAAGACTTCAACCCCAAGAATCTTACCGACCTTAACCTGCCTTACAGTGAGATTGAAGAGGTCTGGGAGGGCCTTAAGGTGTGTCTCTGTTTAAGTTAGTTTTCAATGTTATGGCTTTTTAGCTTACTAAATTATACTTGATTGATTTTTCTTCTGTATGTTCATGGCAGGATACACCAAAGTTAAAGTGGGTTGATCTTAGCCACTCAAGAAAGTTAGGCAATCTATCAGGGTTTCTAAATGCTGAAAGTCTCCAAAGATTGAATCTTGAAGGCTGCACGAGTTTGGAGGCTTTGCCTGATGAGATGAAACATATGAAAAGCCTTGTTTTCCTTAACATGAGAGGATGCGAGAAGCTCCGGGGTCTTCCGCATATGAATCTGATCTCTATGAAAACTCTCATCCTCACCAACTGCTCAAGCCTTGAGGAATTCCAGGTGATTTCAACTAATCTAGAAACGCTACACTTAGATGGAACTAAAATTGGTCAACTTCCTGAAGACATGGTGAAGCTCCAGAAACTGATTGTATTAAACTTGAAAGACTGCAAAGAGTTGAGGGCAGTTCCAGAATTCCTGGGGAAGCTGAAGGCTCTGCAAGAACTTGTGCTATCTGGTTGTTCAGGGCTCAAGACTTTTCCAGTTCCCGTTGAAAACATGAAATGCTTGCATATTTTATTGCTCGACGGGACAGAAATTAAAGAAATCTCAAAGATATTTCAGTGCAGTAACTCAACAGTAGAAGATCTGTGCGAATTAAGACGTGGTATGAATGGCTTATCCTCATTGAGACGTCTATGCTTAAGTAGGAACGAAAAGATCAGGAATCTGCAACTCGACATCAATCAACTGTATCATCTGAAACGGCTTGACCTGAAGTACTGCAAGAATCTCACATCAATTTCATCGCTTCCACTCAATCTAGAGATCTTAGATGCACATGGCTGCGACAAACTGAAAACAATCGCTTTACCCATTGCCCTGCTTAAGCTTATGGAGCAGGTTCAGTCTAAATTCATTTTCACCAACTGCAACAATCTGGCACAAGTTGCAAAGAGTAGCATCACAGCGTATGCTCTAAGGAAACTCCAGCTAGATGCACTTAGATGCGATAAAGAGGTCTCATTCCACACCCCATTTAATCGAATTTTTTTAGCAGTTTATGAATTATTCTGTTTTTGTGTTATTTTTGCAGGGAATTGTATCAAAAGCTTTGCTCATCACTTGTTATCCAGGAAGTGAAGTACCTTCATGGTTTAGATATCAATCATTCGGATCTGAATTAAAGCTGAAGTTTCCGCCACACTGGTTTGACAACAGGCTTTCAACATTAGTTCTATGCGCTGTTGTCAAATTCCCTCCCGATGAAATCAACCGTTTCTCTATAGAGTGCACTTGTGAGTTAAATAAACTTGGGACATGTATACGTTTCAGTTGCACTCTTGATGGAGGTTGGATCGAACCACGCAAGATTGATTCGGACCATGTGTTTATCGGTTATTCACACATGACAAAACATCTAGAAGGGTCGTTGAAGTCGCAAGAACATCTAGAAGGGTCGTTGAAGTTGCAAGAACATCTAGAAGGGTCGTTGAAGTCGCAAGAACATCATAAATATGATACTACAGAGGTTTCCATCAAATTTAAAGTGAGAAATGGAGCAGGTGAGATTGTGAATTGTGGGTTAAGTTTGGTGTACGAGGAACAAGACCATGTCGTTGTTGAAGGGAACCGTAATGAAACTAAACGGCGTCGGTTAAGTTAAGTTTGACAAAAAGGTCTTCTTCAGCTTTGACAAAAAGGAAAACTAAACGGCGTCGGTTAAGTTAAGTGGTGTTCTTGAATTGAGGAATTGGGTTTTGTAAACATTGCTCTTGGATTTGATTGGTAACTTTCAACCGCCTCATTTGCATACGAACCATCTTGAAAGTTACCAATCAACAGATGCACATGGCTGCGACAAACTGAAAACAATCGCGTTACCCATTGCCCTGCTTAAGCTTATGGAGCAGGTTCAGTCTAAATTCATTTTCACCAACTGCAACAATCTGGAACAAGTTGCAAAGAATAGCATCACAACGTATGCTCAAAGGAAACTCCAGCTAGATGCACTTAGATGCGATAAAGAGGTCTCATTCCACACCCCATCTAATCGAATATCTTTAACAGTTTATGATTTTTTCTCTGTTTGTGTGTTATTTTTGCAGGGAACTGTTTCAAAAGCTTTGCTCATCACTTGTTTTCCAGGAAGTGAAGTACCTTCATGGTTTAACTATCAAACATTTGGGTCTGAACTAAAGCTGAAGTTTCCGCCACATTGGTGTGACAACAGGCTTTCAACATTGGTTCTATGGGCTGTTGTCAAATTCCCTCAAGATGAAATCAACCGTTTCTCAATAGAGTGCACTTGTGAGTTAAAAAACAAACTTGGGACATGTATACGTTTCAGTTGCACTCTTGGTGGAGGTTGGATCGAACCACGCAAGATTGATTCGGACCATGTGTTTATCGGTTACACAAGTTGCTCACACATAACAAAACATCTAGAAGGGTCTTTGAAGTCGCAAGAACATCATGAATGCGTTCCTACAGAGGCTTCAATCGAATTTGAAGTAAGAGATGGAGCAGGTGAGATTGTGAATTGTGGTTTAAGTTTGGTGTACGAGGAACCAAACCATGTCGTTGTTCAACGGAACTGTAATGGAACTTCTTCAAGAAGAGATTTCTCAGGTAGAAATAGTGTTGTAGTGAGCTTTACTGCTGCGTATTTGTCCGATGCTTTTGAGGTTTATGTGGCCAGGTGTTGTATTCATTATGGCTTATTGTTTTGCTAGATTTTTTGGTAGATGATATTTTTGTCATTACTAAAAGTTACTTGTTTATATATATATGTTGTCGTATATGGAAAATAAAGATTTGTAATAGTGAAATTTGTTACTGGCCGTAAATAATCCGTGAGTTATATACCAAGAAAGAAACAGTCTATGCTAAAACTAAAGAATTTACCAAAAGAGGCAAGGAGCTCCACCAAGCTAATGCAGTTAGTGAGACTCAGTTTTTGGAGATTAAGGGCATTTTCGTGAGATGAAGTGAGCTTCACTACACTTGAGCATACACATAACACAATCATATAACAAAACATCTAGAAGGGTCGTTGAAGTCGCGTATGTGTTCGTACAGAGGCATCAATCGAATTTATAGTGAGAGACGGAGCAGGTGAGATTGTGAATTCTGGTCTAATTTGGTGAACGAGGAATGACATTATGTCGTTGTTGAAGAAAAGAAAGACGACATCGGTTCGGTTAATTGATGTTTTTGAATTTAGGAATTGGCCAATTGGGTTTGAAGCAGGCACTGACTAAGTCAGTGCAACTCCAAAGTATCATTGTTTTTACTTTCTCTTGCCCACACAGGAAAAAAAAAAACCTGATTTTTCTATTGAAAGACGACAACGTGGGTAAAACAGTGATCTCTTTGTTGTCAAGTTCACATTACAGTGTCGTGAGAGAAAAAAAAAAAAAAAAAAAGAAGCTTTTTGACTTATATTTTGGAGGATACACATTGGTCAAGATTCTGAGATACACTTTGATTTCATATTATTTTCCCCAAAAGAGAGAGTAGACTAGAAGTGGTCAGTGGGTCTAACACATTATCCTAAAATAGTCGCATGTTTAGGTATACACAAACCATATAAACACAGATACAAAAACATGTCTATATATACCCCATCATTAGCTTAATTTAAAAGTGCGTAATTGTTCCTAATCATACTCTTACACTTACTGTCTACTTTTTTTACTTACGTGGAGCTCCTCCAATGGTAATAACGCGGAAACAGATGATTTCATCCTTGTGATCGTACACCAATAAGTTGTTCTGTCATGATTTTAATCAAATTCCGCACTAATATGGATTTCAAAAGTATATACTGTGCTTTTTTCTACACTTGATTTTAAGAAATTTTAAATTTTGTTATTAAATAAATGTAAAATTTGTCTTAGTATTGAACTTTTTTATGTTACTTGTAAATTCAGAAAAGATAAACAAAACTGTTTTTTTTTTTTTTTTTTTTGAATTACTAAGAGGTTCCGGGTCTAGGCCCGTACATCCTCTCTGGCTAGGGACCAGAGCATTTTATATGGTCCCCTCCTAAGCGCCGTCCCTCGAACCGGCGACCTCTAGACTTTGCCAGAGAGTCTTTACCAATTGAGCTATCGACGCTTGGTTAAACAAATCTGTTTTCACATGAACCATTTGCATTCTTGACACAATATTTTTTGAATTCGTAGGAAGAAATATAGAAGACAGAAAAAGAGAGAATAGTAATGAAGAGATGAGAGTGGTTTAGTTGGCCCACCTTAAGTATGAAATGGACAAATCACAAGCCTTGTCTTTCCTTCAATCACATCCTTCCCCTTCAAAAGCTACCATCATGTAAAAATCTCCATTGCCAAGATTTTGCCATCTCTTTTCAAAAACGTTCTATAACTACTATGTATCAATAAATTATTCAATTTTGTTTAAAGTTCTTTAGTGTCTCTAATAGTAGACCTATTAAGAGGGTACGGATGTCGATTCAGTTAGATGCTCACACGTTAGCTTGATCTTCTTATTGCGCAGATCCCTTAAAACTTTATTTGTCGTGAAAAACAACAATTTAAATTATTTGACATTTTATCTGAAAAATCAAAATTTTGAAAACTTTAGTAAAACAAATAAGAGTAACAACTATTCTTTGAATTACAAAAACAAAATGATTTAAGGATATATAAGGAATCACTATGTCAAGAGGAATTAGATGAAATCTACATATGGAAATAAGAGAAAGGAAGAAACAAGTAAGGGGCTCTTGGAACGACGACAAAGCATGCCCATCGGACTCCCATCTTGTAAGCCGCACGCTCGACAACTCATAGCCCCACTTTGGGCCAACTCTTATATTTTTTTATTTCTTTGCTCTAAAACCGTTGATCAACAATCGCTTACCCTCTCAAGAAAATCAATATGCTGTTTACATTTAATTTGATGTTCAAATTAGACCACACATAACTTTAAATAAACAAGTTCGTTTAACTTATTTAGATATACGTGAACTCTGCACTATGTAGAATTCAGTTTTATGTTCCAAGATCTTCGTCTCGTTCTTAAACCAAAACCCTAAACTATATAATTCGTTACATCGAACACAAAAATAAATAGCATTTATCTTCACTCATTCACAGCCATACATTATTCTTTTTAACGAAAAACGTATATAAAATTTAAGAAAAAAAAAATCTTCCACACATCTTTATATATGTTATACTCTATCAATATATTCTACCTATATAGCAAACGTTACGCACCATACTGTAGTGTTATCTTTTTATCAAACATGCAAATCCCTATATAAGTCATAGTCCAAGTTAGAACACAAGAATCCACTAATGAATCTGTTCTCTTCTTCTCTATCACTCAATAACGACGAAGAAGCAGTCTCTGCTCCGTTGTTATTGGTCTCTTCGTTATTGTAATGACCGATTTTCTTATCTTCTTCTTGATGACCTCCAAAACCCGAAACTCCTTCTTCTTGGCTCATAAGTTGAGAAGCAACAAATTTATCTAGTGCCCTCCAATCAGTCGTCATCACTGATGTTTTCTTCTTCTTCTTATCTTTATTTTCACTACTTATTAGCGCACTGAAGCTCACATCCTCTTCTAATAACTGTCTTTTGTAGTTATTTTGATTCTTCTCCAATGATGTAATTGACGTCGAGCTCACTGGTCTCTTCATTAGAGGGAGTGAAGGGCTTTCGAGCTGTGGAAGTTGAATGAATTGATCGCAATGGATGAAGTTTAAACCGATATCTGATCCTTCTAGTTCTTGCTTGAACATTAAGTCTTGTGCAAATATATTTTGTTTCTGCTTAGATACGTAATTGAGAGGCTCCACAGCCGAACTTACTCCACTTGGTAATTCATCGTAAAAGTAACTTGAGCTCCAAGTTTCCGTGTTCTTGGCTTGCCCTGTCGTTGGTCTTTTCTTGAACGCTCTACAAACCACCCATCCTTCTTCCTACACATACAATGATGAAAAGGAATGGTTTATTACATTTGGTGTAGATATGCCAAACCTTTAGCCAATGTCAAACAAAAAGAATTAATAATGTTGCTTTTGTTAATTTGTAGTGAGACACAATAAGAGCATGCCTTAAAAGTGTGAGACCACATGAAAGAAAGCTAGCAATAAGCATAGGTACATACTCATATGCAAGCTATATATCAAACGAACAATAATTCTAAATTTCCATTTGGAGATATACGCACACACACATTATTCATAGTAAATACAAAATTTTCCTATCTAAAAACTAGATAAGTGATTTGAAACGATGTATAACTCACTTTTAATACATGTCTTTAGTTAGACGATTTATATATAAGACTTTACCGCCTAAATTTATTTTAAAAGAATGTATTTATATTAAGAGGGAATGAACTTTGGTCAACATGGAACTGAAGTTTTAGGACATACTTTTTACTTTTTGTTTTGTGATTAAAGGTGTAACATTTTACATAAGTCTTAAAGATACTCGACTTTTACCTAAAAGGTTAAAATGTGTCTCATGAAAGAGCTTATGAGACAAACAAAAAGTCTAGTGGCCCCATGACTAAACATCCATGTAATTTCCCATAGAAGATAAAATTTAAAATCTAATTTGAACATCTAGAACAATTATGCTATCTATTTCAAAATGATATCAGGTAAAACGAAAATACCTGAGGAGGTGCATTCTCATCTGACTCTAGCCGGTATTCATGCATGATCCAATCGGTTTTTTGGCCATTAGGGGCTCTTCCTTTGTAGAACACAAGTGTTTTTCTCATACCAATCAGTTTTGACTTGTCGTAAACAGCCTTGTCTCGACCCGTGGCTTTCCAAAACCCAGCCATGGTCGCTCTGTTTGTTCTTGTTCCTGTTGGATATTTCTTATCTTTGTGGCTGAAGAAATACCATTCATTTCTTTCCTCGTATCCGATTCGGCATCTCTCTATCAAATAAATAATAAATGCTCATCAGATCTTTGTATTCACATTGTGAGACTAAGAAAACAAATCCTAAATTAAGTATGCATCATGTATTTTGTAAAAACCTTGTAGATCCCATGGTTCGATTCTGTAGAGATCGATATCTCTTATGACATCAAGATCGATCTTTTGCGATGCGACTTTTTTCCTTAAATAGTAACCAACGAGCTCTTCATCTGTTGGATGGAATCTGAATCCAGGAGGAACACTACATGATTGATCCACTGATTCCATCATTTCTGCACGAAACCAAGTTCAAAACCACAATGAGATCACTATATATAAATGTCATATATACGTATAAATATTGATATAAATGTACATGTGTATATATGCATGCTGATATATATCTTCATGCATGGACATCACAAAGACATGGGATATATATCAGAGAGAAGTCGTGAATAATTGGATTAATATGGTTTCATGGAAGAAAAAGAAAAGAACAAAGAATTATTTGTAATTAATTTAAGTATAATCATCAGCTCATTTGGTGGTTAGTTTCCACTTACCATTTCTATGTTGATGCCCTTAATTAGTTACATGTATTATTTTTGTATTTCTTAACAAGAAGTCCGAAGATGGAACAAGAACATGACAATTAGGTTTAAAGTTGAAGAAATCAAAGAGAAGACATGCATGAGCTTCTGTGACGCTAAAATAAAACGGAAAAGGAGAGTTTTTTCAATGATGCGTTCCTGTTGTAACGTGGTTTATGAATTAATGGTGGCAATGATCATATCAAGAAACTGAATTTTTTTTCTTCTTTTTCTCAACATATATTATTTTATAACAATCCAACCTAGCTGCATTATATATATGATATATACAGCCTTATAGAATACAAACAAAAACAGCTTTTTCCACATCTAAAACAAAACAAAAGCAACAAAAACAAATCATCAAGTCAGAGCAAAAACTTTTATAATGGTTGCAAAGTATATGTCTGTTTTATCTTCATTTTAGAATTGCTTTAAGTGTACACAAGACTGTACTATACTACTGCAGTACTGCTACACACACACATAAATATATACGTACAAAAGCGAATTATATTCAAATACAAATTACTAGATGGTTATCCGAAAAAAAGATATTGGGTTTATACAAATTAACCAGCCTTCATACATGATAAATGAAACTACCTGAGATATTATAGTAATGGTCGACATACAAAAAACATTTTCGATAAACAAGATCGACCATCAATCACACGTCACACATGCAGATAGATAATAAGGAAAAGATCATAGAAAAAAGGATGACAAGAGATCAATGCTCTGGTGGGAAAAACAAAATATAAATGCACATGTAAGTTGATGAGACGATGCAGATCTTTTTGATCATAAAAGCCCGTGTAAATTAGGTTTTACCTTTTTCTTTAACCTGTGGAAGATGTATAGACCAATACTATTTACTCGTTTGAGAAACAAAAGAAACGAGGACTATTAAAGAAGAAGAGGAAGAAGTCAAAGAGATATGGATGTGTAGAAGATGATGATCATCGAGAGAGAGAGAGAGATGATACTGAACTTGGTTATAAGCTTCGGGATATGAAGAGAGAGAGAGTGAGAGAGATTGATGATTCGGTGACATATAAAAAGGTAGAGAGAGTGTGGACCGCTCAATTGCGCGTGGCTTTCTCCATGTCCCCCATTTGCGTACGTCACCCTCCTCCCGCTTCTTTTCGCATCCTTCTTCACTTTTTTTATTTTCTTTTATATAAATTATTCTGTACTACTATATATATAAATATGTCTTATTAGGAGTAAAACGGAGTTAAAGATATCAAAATTATTACCTTTAATTTTTCAGACTGATGCATTATTTATATTTGCTTACATATTTTGAAGAATATATACTTAAAACGCACACACACAAAATAACGTAATGATCCATTTCTTTTCGTCAAAAGTATTCAATTCGATTCATTATCTTGGTCAAAATCGCAATTTCAATAATCAGATAAATATTTGAATTTTTTTTGGTTGTAAAATCAGTATAACTATTTTTATTAAAAAAAAAAAAAAAGAAGAGAAGAAATCATTTTTGGGGGGGGGGGGGGGGGGGGTTATATGTACATTGCATCTACCAAAAACAGCCAAAATAACTCTGACATTCTTTCAGCTTGGTACCTAACTTAGTTTGTACATAGATATCAATAATATGTACCATTTGCAACTTTTTAATTCATATATAAGGACTATAGTTCTTTTCTTTTCCAATATATATATATATATTTATAAACTAGGTTTACTTAAGTTGTTCAAGAACTAGCTAGTTGCAAGTTGCAACTGCTCAATCGTATATAAATTATAGAAAAAATATATACACTAAAATATAAAATTTACCGTCAGACCAATAAGGTCACGGGGTTTTAATTATTTAAGTGTTGCAAACATTCTGACATTCTGGAACATGCCACGCTGGCACAACAGAGGATGTCCCTCTGCCACGTCGGATAAGAATAAACAAAACCGCCCGCTTCACATGGGGCTTTGAGTTGAATTTTACCAAAGCATCCTCACACCGTTGCGTGTTTTGTGAAGGGTATTTGTGTAATTTAATCACTGCTCCAGTGTGACTTCTTCTTCTTCTCCAATGATTTAGCGACAAGAACCAACGAGAAGGGAGTGAACTCGAACCGCAGCCGCTACGTGGCCATCACCCGTTGGCTATTCAACTATTATCTTTACGTAGAAGACAAATAAAGCTGTAGTACCAATTTATATACATATCATGCGAAACAAGAATAAAGTTTTAAATCTTATTTTGGTACCAAAATGATTCGATGTATATTTTGGGAGCGTCGTTGTGACATTTTTCAAAGAATTGTGTTTTGTAGTCCAAGTCATACCCTGTATACGCACCACGCTTCCTGCATCAGTATCACAGTAGTATGCATCTGTTCTTCAGATTTACATATGTCGTGTTGTTAAAATTTTTACTTAAATTTAAACAACTTAAATGTAACTGTTTTTGGTAGAACGTCTTCCTTCTACATATGATATTGACATTGATTGGTGAAGAGGTTCTAAATGACATGCCACCAAAAAAAGGTACAGAAAAAAATCATATAACAACAAAGTGAAACAGTCGACCATGGTCCTGCATGCTTTGGACCTATGCCATTATATACATTTCATCAAACGTGTTTGGACATAACTTGTTGGGCTTCAAAATTGCACTTATTACCGCGCGTTGTTTCGACGTTGACTATTGATTAAATAACAAAAATACTTACTGTATTTGTTTCTAATTAAGTTTTAGACATTTGTGAAACCTGAAAACAAAACTAAATATCTTAACAATAATTAATGATTTGATTTACCATAGTTTGATTAGTTTCCCAAAAATTAAGGTTTTCTTATGAAGTTTGGTCGTTTTCTTAACGAACTCTAACGTTTGACAAACATGTCTCGGAATCAAAAGCTCATTGCACGTGTCAACTGCATGTTTATATTCGGATTGAAGAATTGTTTTTTCTGCACATTTTGTTTTGTTTCGTTTGAAGTTGACGCATGCTTTTTGGAAAACAAATAAATTAATTATTGTAATCTAAACGCATGCTCCTAAACCGCTCTTAAAGGTGAGGAAAAATCCTATTATTCTGTTAGGCTGTGTTACATTAGGAAGAATATATATATGTCTCTTCTCAATTTAAACAAAAACCGTTCGTAACGTTTATTATATATACAGTATTTTGTTTTTCACATAATTAATTGTTTAGATATCAAATGCCGACTATCTAATAGTATTAAACACATACTGTAATTCATTTTGATAAATGGAAATAATTCCTTGTACTTCTTGCTTGAGAGTCAGGTCTATTAGTAATTGGCATGCCGACTAAATCCACTAAAACTAATGTCCCTTTTTCATTTTCTTAAAAAAGGGTTAGATTTTTTTCAAGGTGAAACTTACCTTCTTCACTTTTTGTGTCGGCGGTTACGGTAAAAATGATAATATATACTTGGTACTTTGTAAATGTAATTAGATAGAGAAATCAGAAAATGAAAAATGAGAGAAGAAGAAGAGATCATGTCCACGTAGGACGGTGGTGGGTCGGCCGGCGGTCACTAATCAAGCGGCGGAACTCATCATTCTTCGGTGGGTCCCATCCCTCTTTCCCTGAGTTTTTGGCCGGTGAAATATATAAACCCCTTTCCATAACTTTAAATTGTATATATCTTTGTTCCAAAATATATATAAGTGTGTGCGTGTATTGACAATACCAGCTAGTTTAAACGTTGTTTTAGTGTTAAATGTATCCGGTAGATCCAAATATCCTTATGATCAAGATCAAGTGACGTGTTCGTTTTCTTTTACAGCAAGTGACTGTTTCCACAACTAAACAAAACTATAAGTTTCATCAATATAAAGAGAGAGGGAGAGGGAGAGGTTAGCGTAACCAGCAAAAGAAGATTCTAGTGGGTCACATGAAGATCATTTTACACCCTTGTGAGTTGTAACTTGTAAAACAATAACATTTGTCCAAATTCTTTCTAAGATGACTTGATGAAAATCATTATAACATTTTTTCAAATTCTTTCTAATATCATTTGATAATAAATCATTATGATTTCTACGAATTCTATTGGATCATTTTTCGATTTTAATTATTAAAGAGTCATGTCATGTCTAACCAATTAATAATATAGTTGACAATCCAGTAAACTGTAACTTCAATATACAAATGGATTTACTTAGAACGTAAAGTATGTGTATCTTTGTCGTTGAAATATGTATCTTGACAAATTTTACCTTTGCATCATTATTGAAAACAAGATAATAACTAACTACATATCATAAGCTTAAATAAACAAGTCAATTCTAAATCGCCGTCCTTTATATAAGATGTTTCACATGCACTTACAATAGGAGATAATGATAAAATTGTCATCTTATCTAATGCCGATCTTGAGAAGAAAAAAAAGTTGCACTTGTGAGTCCCAAAAAGTAAATTTCAATTATATATAACTTAGTTCAAGATCGACATGATCACATTAGCTAGTGCTAAGAACTAAGAAAGACTAATAAAAAATAAACCAATTTTTAACTTATCTGGATCACATCTTCAACAATCTTAAACTTATCTATTTAGGTTCACTAAACATTTAGGCAAAGTTTAATCAGATAACCTTTAAAGATTAGTTAGAGTCGTTATATAAACTCTATAATCATCGGTCAACTATAATTCCCTTACTTATTGACGATTAATAAAACGATTATTAGATATATTTGCACAAAAAAAATATATAGATGCACTCATTAGGAACCAGCCGTTGAACGAGAATATGACCCATTTATATATGCCTAGGGGCCGAGCTATGTAAAAGATCTACAAGAAGACATCGACGAACCGTAAGTTACAATTATACACACATACATGTTCTGCTTAAAACTGTTCTGTTGAAGTCACATCTGAAAATATTCAATTTCTTATAAAACTATTTTATTGAAATTTTAACTTGAAAATAATAGCTCTTTCTAATCACGCAACAATCTTGAGATTCACTCATTCCTTTTTGTCTCCGCCCACTAACATAATGCGTCGTCATAAACAAAACTGGCACATATATAATATATAGTTCTCTCATTATGCTTATGCTAGAAGTGTAATCCACAAGCTTCTTTGCAACATTTCTTAGTTTTATTTTCACAATTTTTTAAAAATCTCTATTAATTTATATATAGGATGGTAAATTTAGAATTTCTCCTCCAAGAAATAGAAAAAGGTTATTTAATAGTTAAATTTCTCCAGCAAAATGTATGTAAGCATGGCATGTTATAGTGTTCCCGTGCTAGACCAATATGAAGAAATGTATTAGAGTCCGGTTAACACCGGTTTGACTTATTAACGAACAGCAAAGATCGTACTGTTTGTCGATAGATCGATATTTTTTATATTTTGATGCAACTATAGCACTGATCAACTATGGTTTACACGAGTTACATGGTAACTAATGTCATGTGCTTATACAATTGGAAAGACCCATAGATTGATTTTTGAAATCGTGAAGAAAAAGAGACGATGATTGATCATAATTTATGATAAGAAAAGAGTAGGGATCGATGTACTGTCATAGTATGAAACTATGAATGTGGGTAATTAATAATAATATATGAGAAGATAGTAAAAGTTAAAACGTCATTGATGGGTTTAACAACTGCAAGCACTGATCTTTGCAAGTCATACGAAGCAGATGAGTTTATTATTGAAATGATTAAACAATTTTTGGTAGAAAAAAACACCAATTGTTGATAGATTCGTGCCATGGAGTTGATTAATGGTGATTGCACGTACATGGTAATCATTTATTTAGTAATAATACGGTAGTTCTAAAACTAGTTGGTTATGAAAATATAATTTCATTGGCTTAAAATTGAACGTGTGGCCGTGAACATCTTCCAAGTTCCAAGTGAACTCCAAAATCATGATAATCACAATTTTTTTTTTTATTATTCAAAACAACAAGTAACAATATAATTCATGAAAATCTACAGCACACATCAGTTAGGTTTGGATCTTGGTAGATAATAATATGAAGAATCAAGATGTATTGTTTTCGAAAATCCAAATCAGTTTTGTTTTTCTATTTTGTGTTTCATGGATGGGATATGTAAATAAAGGATCACATGGTCTGCTGGATCTTGGAACATTTGACCCAATATTGGGCTTATAAAGCCTATATCAACGCAATCAGGACCACATGGGTGATGAATGGGGCGTTTAAAAGTTTGATGAAAAATAAAAGGCTTTTTAAAATATTTTTTTCGTTTATGTAGTGAATTTTTAAAATGGCCGCATGCCTTAACAGGCCACACCGCTAAAGTCCACGAACGAAACGAGTTTAACCGCTATTATTGTCTAAATTATGTTTTTATTCAAACGGTGTCGTTTTGGACCCCTCTTCACACATTTGTTGGGTTGTTAAACACTACTATCCCATTCACTTAAACTAAAAATACTTTTTTTTTTGGTAAACATGTGAAGACATAATACTATACTTTCTCAAGTAAAATTATAGAATGGCCAATTTAATTTTCTGTGGATTATTAGTAGGAGACTTTCTCAATATTCCTAAACCGTTTCATAGATCATTCATCGTTTGGATTTCGTTTTTGAAAAAAAAAAAAACAAGATCCACATGAACTCTGACAGTGGACTCGCCACGTGCAAAAACTGACGGGGGGAAAAGGACAGGATCAGAGTCAAAACAGTGCCAGGGTGTACGAACTTTTTTAGGCACGTGACGACCATCAGTGGCTCAACGGTCATATTCAGAATCAGGCAGCAGCAACACCAAATAGGCAAAATACTATCGGCACGTGACAAACAACAAGCCCCCACCCCCACCAATCATCTTGCTCCCTTGTCGTCTCCTTCCCAATCTTTCTTTCTTCACTCCCAGTCCCCACCCCAAACGAGTGTTGTTGTTTGTTGCCTTTAATTTAAAACAAACAAAAATTTCAAAAAAAATCAGTCGCGCATTAGTGATTTTGTAATCTTTTTTTTTTTTTTTTTTGTCATCTGGAATTTTATTGATAAACTTGGTTTACAAACCAAGGTGGATTACAACAGAAAGAAAACCAAATCCCCAAACAAGGGAAACATATGCTGGCGGACTACATGAATGTCCCCAGAGACTAATAGCCACAAGAGGCAAGAGAGATTACAAACTAATGATAATACAAGGAAAATAAAAGGAACTAAGCTCTATAATGAACAAAGGCATGAGAGAATCCCACCAAGCTTCCTTAGAATCCTGTTTATGTCGAAAGAACTAGAAGACCGGAATACCACACACCGAGGACAACTAGAGAGCAAATCGACAAGGAAGAAAGCAGGAGACAAACACGACCAGAGACTCAAATACAACTACTAGCACACCTCACCAGCCGAATAAAGATAGCTAAAAACACTAGGGAGAAGGCAAAAACCTTAAAAACGACAGGAGACAAGCCACGCAAGATCAGCTATTCTTACACGCGGACACTCGTCGAACCAGCTTCAGCCACCTACAGACTTAAAACTGACGACGTCCTCGCAAGAGAAGAAATAGAGAACTAATCCACTGCTTTGACTAAAACCTAACTCTAAGACTTCCAAAAGGAAACTCGAAGGAAGGCTAGTAGGTGACTCAGCAACAAATTAACATCCAAATGGCTCACACCAAGAACGAACCTAGAGCAACAACTAATCTCAAACCAACAAGAGGACTCTAAGAAGAGGAAGAGAAAAATTCCGGATTCAAACCCCCAAGTATATCAACAACCGCAAATTAAGAGACTTAAAAGCTGACTTAACAAGGACAACCTAAAGCCACCAACAAAACAAACTGGGGATATACCAAACGAGCTTGACTTGATGAGAATGTAGCCAAAGGTAACCTAGACACTTTCTAAACAAAGAGACCCAACGCAGCACTACCAAGGACGGGAGAATACAAAGGACAGATGTTACCGGAGAGAAGGCAAAACACATCTCGGCCGTAGTAGAAGCCGAACAAACCGTCTATCATCATCAACGACCAAGGCCAAGGAAAAACCAGATCTGAAAATTCATTCAACAGAAACATCGACGAGACAGGGCAATCGCGGCTCACCATCACGGACCAAAAGGAGACGAACCTCGGTGAGCTCTCACCGATAACGGAGAGAACAAAACCTTGACGCCATTCCGAAACCTTCGAAACCAGATCCGCCGGAGGGGACTGAGAAAGGCTCAACAACAACTAGACAAGAAGGAAGCAAACATAGGACGACCCTCTCACGACTCCGGCGAGAGGCGCCGGTGGCCGGAGAGGTCAGAAACGAGGAGGAAACCTTGGCGGCGGCTAGGGCGAACGAGTCTTCACGAGAGAGAAAAGGGGGTTTTTTTTTTTGCTTGCTCAAAACTCACAAGTTGGTGATTTTGTAATCTAAATTAATTATTAGTTGAATGATGTTTTTTTTTTAAATATGATTAGCAGATAGTACTATCAAATTACACTTCGGCGCGAAAAATCATAAACTTCCTGAAGCGTGTCCCTCCCCCACATGCATCAAATCCGGGTGCGTAAATGACGTTTGACTAAATAAAAAAACAATAATCTCTAGTGGACCACTCGAGTCGACTTTGTAAACAACAACCATTTAATTCGAGTTCTTGGTCCCAACAAAAGACATTAAAGAAGCTCCCAAAGACCAAGTAAATTAATGCTGAATTTTTTAATATTTTTTTTTCTTCACTAAAAATTTAAATCAGGAATACAAAGAAGAAAAAAAAGGAACGGTTAGGCCGGTGAAGGCTGAGAAGTTGGGTCGGCGGAGGAAGGAACGTCGGGACCAACACGGCAGCCTTCAAGCATGAAAACAACATCAGACATTGTTGGTCTGTCTAGAGGATCCGTTGCAGTACAAAGAAGTCCCACTTTTATTCCTAATAAGAACTCTTCCCATTCTGATGATTCTGGATCCAGTTCTAGTAGCCCTGGTTCTAGTAGCTCTGTGACTTGACCTCTCTGAAGCTGTTTCTTTACCCATTTCACTATATCCTCGTCTTGTGTGAACATTACTGGTCTTTTCCCCGTTAGGATTTCGAGTAGGACAATGCCAAAGCTGTAGATGTCAGATTCTCTTGTGATTTCTCCTGATGATGAGGCTTCTGGAGAAACATATCCTAGCGTCCCAGTGGTGGCTGATGTGACGGCTGATCTTGACGGGGATCGTACCGTGAGACGGTCAAGCCCGAAATCTGATAAATGTGCTTCGAAATCAGCGTCGAATAGTACATTCTGTGGCTTGATATCACCATGAACCTATTTGAGATAATGAATGTTAAAACAAAACTGAAACTGATGATGTATACTTGTAGAATGTGATTTAAAACGTAAGAGACTTACCATGCTGGATTGATGAAGGAAACCAAGTCCACGAGCGATCCCGAGAGCTATGAGGTGACGCATTGGCCAGTTTAGGACATGGCCATCTTGGTGGGAAGCTTCTTGGAGCAGAGTAGATAAGTTTCCGTTTGGCATGTAGTCATACACCAAAAGCCTTAAATCTGGTGGACCTGCGTAGTAACCTCTAAGGACAGTGATGTTTCGGTGCTTGACTTTACCGAGGAATTCAGCTTCTTTCTTGAACAAGTTCTCGTTTAAGAGTGAGCCATTGGGTAAGCGGCGGATAGAGAGAACCATTCCGTCATTGTAATTGGCTTTGAATAGCAATCCGTATCTGGTTCTGCTAAGAACATTTTCTTCATCAAACTGTCGTGTTGCTTCGATTGTTTCAGCCAGAGTGATCTTGTTGTTGAACATCACTAGCTTTGGTTCTCCATTTTCTGTGCTTGATCTGCTCGTGCTGCTACGAACTCTACTTCCTGCGCTTGTTCTACCAGGACTTCGTTTCTTCTCTCCAGTTGTAGACTGTTGTTTCAGCTTCTTTCTCCATTTCAAGAGTGTGTAAATGTAGAAGCAGCAGAAGAGTGATAAAAGGAATGCACCTATTGCAGCCATAACTATCATAATAATCATTTTCCTTCTCTTCTTCTTCTCTTCCGCTGTGCTGCTTTCGCATTTTCTGTTTAATGGCTTCCCGCAGAGCTCTGTGTTACCCGAAAATTCTGATGGGTTGTTGATTCTTGAGCCTAACGAAGCTGGAATCTCTCCTTTAAGGTTGTTGCTTGAGACGTTAAAGTACACCAAGTTACTGGAGATAAGGGTGAGGCTAGCTGGAATCTTCCCGGTTAAGTTATTAACAGAAAGATCTAGCTTTGTCAAGTTTGATAACCTAGACAAAGATCCAGGTATGACTCCTGAAAGATGATTGTGGTCAAGTGACAACGAGTTGAGAGACAAGCTCTGCGAGATTTCTGGTGGGATTTCGCCTGACAAGTTGTTCCGACCCATGTCAAGCACCTTCAAACGCGGAAGGCGAGAGAGATCAGCTGGTATATGACCCATTAGCCGGTTAGATCTTAACTCGAGAACTTCAAGAGCAGAGCAGTTCCCAATTTCAGGTGGAATAGACCCAGAGATGTGATTATCTGATAGTGACAGAGAAACCAACAACCGAAGATACCCGAAAGTCTGTGGAATCTGACCAGAGAAGGAGTTGGAGCTAAGGTTCACATACCTTAAACTCACCAAGCTACTAAACCCTTCAGGTACAACGCCAGAGAAGTTGTTTCCCTGCAATGCAATCACTTGCAAGTTGGGCAAACCAGAGAGCTCAACCGGAACCTCACCAGACATATTCTGTTTGCTCAAATCAAGAGCTGTTAGCTTAAACAGATTGCCCACACTAGCTGGTATCTCACCAGAGAATCCATTCCCACTCAAATTCAGAAAACTGAGGTTACTCAAGTTACTGATACTCACAGGAACTTCCCCGGAAAACTTGTTTCCACTCAAATCCAGCTCAGACAGATTCGTCAACGCCATTAACTCTACAGGGAAACTCCCATTCAAGTTGTTTTCACCTAAGTTAAGCCTATCAAGCTGCTGCAGATTCACCAGAGACGAAGGAACATAACCTGAGAAGCTGTTTCTGCCTAAAGACAAAACCTTTAAACCCTTCATGTAACCTAAAAACTCAGGAACCTGACCTTTTAATCTGTTCCCTTCGAAATCAAGAACACCTAACGAACCACATTGCTTAATCTCAACAGGAATCTCACCGGTAAGAGAGTTATTAGCCAACTTCAATTCTTCTAACCTCTTCAAGTTACCAATATCCGGCGGAATCTCGCCGGAAAACAAGTTTCCAGAAACATCAAGATTCGTTAAAGACAAAATCTTTGTTAACCACAACGGGAAAAGACCGGAGATTCGGTTTTCCCCGAGATCCAAGACCTGTAAACCGGTACGACAGTTGGCCGACGTCGTCTCAGGCCGTACGATATCGGAAAAAGCATTGAAGCCTAACTGAACAATCCTAAGCGAAGAGTTGCAGAAGAGAGAAAACGGCACAGTACCGGAAAAATTGTTGGTAGAGAGAGACAGAACCTCGAGTTTCGGAAGAGCACCGTACGCGGCGGGAATCACGCCGCCGATTTCGTTCTCCGACGCACTCAAATGAACTAAGGAGGAGCAGTTTGAGATAGCCGACGGTAATGTCCCTTGCAAGAGATTGAAATCGAGCCACAAGTACTGAAGACTCTGAAGGTTACCAAAACTCGCCGGAATCTCGCCGGTAAACTGATTATATGAGAGATTAAGAAGCTGGAGCTGAGTCAAGTTAGCGAGTCCACTCGGTATCTGACCAGAGAAGGTGTTCGAGGAAACGTCCAAGAACTTAAGACTCGTCGGCAAACCAACGGAGATCTCACCGGAGAGACGGTTACCAGCAACGTTGAAAACCTCAAGCGAAGTGAGATTCCTCATCGCCGGAGGTAGTTTCCCGGAGAGTGAGTTGTACTGGAGAAAGATAGCGAGTAGGCGCGTGCAGTAAGCGAGTGTGGTAGGGATAGTACCGTTCAAAGAGTTTGACCGGAGACTAAGCTTCCGTAACATGCGTAAGCCGGAGATACGATCGGAGATTCGTCCGGAGAGCTGGAGACGAGGAAGACGGATCTCTGTAACACGGTGGTTAGTACAGGCGACGCCACGCCAGTCACATGGAGCTGATGGAGTTGAAGGATCCCATGAAGTTAACGCACCGAGTGGGTCATGGAGGTTGAGTTTAAACGCCGTGAGTGATTCGATCTCTGTTTGAGACTCATCGGCGTGTAAAAGTAACGGCGCGTAAATCACGAGGAGAATGAAGAAGAATAGAGATATACCCATGGCCATATAGTATAGATCTGCTTGAAGTGAATTAGGGTGAGAGAAGTGTCGCCATGAGTGTGAGTTTCAAAGAGAGAGAGAGAATTAACAAAAGTGAGTAAAGTTGAAGTTTTTAAAGAAGAAGCCGAAACAATACATATATTAGTATATTACTAAAAAAAAAAATATTTGTTACAAATTGGGGATACATTATTTTAATCATTATATTGTCCTTGCAATTATTATTTATTTTTATTTTTTTAATATTTTTTTAAAACAGATAAAAATCATTATTTTGTTTTTTTTGGATGGATTTCACGGCGAAGAAAAATATGTTGTCGGCGACGCTTAGATTTGGCTTTACTGTACTCACTATCTTCACGGTGCTATTGTCGTGTTCGGATTTGTCTGATGGATTATTGCAACCTCGTAGGATTTCTCATGGTTTATTCGAAGGGAGCAAGTACTTGACGAGGGATGAGCTCTGGTTCAATCAAAACCTAGACCACTACTCTCCATCTGTAATCAATCTTTCCCTATTTCGATTCCTGTTCGATTTCTATTTTTGGATTCCTATTTGATTTGAGATTTCGTTACTAAATCTTAGTTTCCAATTCGAATTGTTTCTAATTTTATCTCTCAGGATCATCGTAAATTCAGACAGCGATACTATGAGTATCTTGATTTTTTACGGGTACCTGACGGACCTATCTTTTTGATTATCTGCGGTGAAGGTCCTTGTAACGGAATCCCCAATGATTATATATCTGTAAGATATTGATTTTTTTGATTGATTCATCTTTCTCATTGCATATGATTGTTTCTGAAGTTTGCGTTGCTTTTCCTTATATAATATGTAATTTAGGTGTTAGCAAAGAAGTTTGAAGCTGGTATTGTTTCACTTGAGCATCGTTACTACGGGAAGAGCTCACCTTTTAACTCATTAGCCACTGAAAATCTCAAGTATCTTTCATCTAAACAGGCCCTTAACGATTTAGCTGCTTTCCGCCAATATTATCAGGCGAGTTGTTTTCTTGTGGTTTTTATACTCTAGACTAGAAGTGGTTGCTTCTATGATTCAATGAACATGTTTTTGGGATTTTGTTTGTGGATGCAGAACTCTTTGAATGTTAAGTTTAATAGAAGTGGCAATGTTGAGAATCCGTGGTTCTTCTTTGGAGCGTCTTATTCTGGAGCTCTGAGTGCTTGGTTCCGGCTTAAGTTCCCTCATTTGACTTGTGGAAGCCTCGCTAGTTCTGCAGTTGTTCGTGCTGTCTACGAATACGCTGAATATGATCAACAGGTATTAAACTTGAGTGAATGACATGTTTGGTGCGTTTATACAGAGTTCAGTTGCTTATAGTATCAAGATTTTTGTCCCTTATCGTGCAGATAGGTGAGTCGGTTGGACCGGAATGTAAAGCTGTACTACAAGAGACTAACAAACTAGTGGAACTAGGGCTTAAAGTAAACAACAAGGCTGTGAAAGCTCTCTTCAATGCCACCGAGGTCTAGCTTTGCTGTTTCTCTTTCTGCTCTTTGAATCCAAACAATTATGGACGTAACAAGTCTGTCTCTAATATGTTTAAGTTTCTGAAATCTGCAGCTTGATGTTGATGCTGATTTCTTATACTTGATAGCGGATGCACAAGTTATTGCTGTAAGCATTTCATAGTTTTATGATTTTAGTTTTCTTTCTAGTTTAAGATGTTTATAGTCAAGATTTTGGCAGATCCAATACGGAAACCCGGATAAACTATGTGTACCACTTGTGGAAGCTCAGAAGAATGGTGGTGATTTACT
Organism: Camelina sativa; assembly: GCF_030686135.1. Classification (NCBI taxonomy): domain Eukaryota; kingdom Viridiplantae; phylum Streptophyta; class Magnoliopsida; order Brassicales; family Brassicaceae; genus Camelina; species Camelina sativa. Next base: position 1,900,080 of record NC_141891.1, on the reverse strand, counting down.
GGCAAGTTCTTTGTTTTCATGATCCCTCTTTGCTTATGCTCGGTGTATATATATGTATATGAACAGTGATCATATATCCTACAAGAATAGAAGAACTCGTTTTGTAAATTAAAGATTTTTGCTTATGCATTATATTTGGTGTGTTAATACAGGAAGCATATGCTAAATACGTTAGAGAGTTTTGCGTTGGAGTTTTCGGGCTAAGCTCTAAAACATATAGCCGGAAACATCTGCTAGACACTGCAATCACGTCAGAGAGTGCAGATAGGCTTTGGTGGTTCCAAGTTTGCACTGAAGTGGCATATTTCCAGGTGGCACCTGCTAACGATAGCATCCGGTCCCATCAAATCAATACAGAGTACACACAGTCCCAAGCTTATATGCTTAATTTGTTCTTTACCGTTTCTATTTATCATCGTCCTGCTTATGTTTGTACTAATTTCATAGGTATCATTTGGATCTGTGCAAAAGTCTGTTTGGGAAAGGTGTTTACCCTGAAGTAGATGCAACAAACCTGTACTATGGAAGTGATAGAATTGCTGGTATGTAATGTCGGAAAAACTTTTCGAGCTCCTCTTACACTTGTACACATGCCAACAGTTTCTTCGCATCTTATATTCTCAAATTTGCAGCGACCAAGATCGTCTTCACAAATGGGTCACAGGATCCATGGCGTCATGCATCGAAACAGACCTCATCTCCTGACCGTAAGTCTCCTTTTAGTTTGACAAAAATCACAGAACATAAACTCAGACATAGTCTGTCTCTAGCACTCAGCCAGATACTTTCTCTGCTGGGACTGGGACACTAACAAGTTAATGCTTGACCACACAGTGCCTTCATACATCATCACTTGTCATAACTGTGGCCATGGAAGTGATCTTCGAGGATGCCCTCAATCTCCAATGATCATTGAAGGTACATATTACTGGCCTTTTTTTTCTGTTTCCAATGCCTGAAGTCAAAGACAAGTATTGAAACAGCTAGTTAAAAAATATGATTCCATTTTCAGGTGATTCCAAGAACTGCAGTTCACCCGATGCAGTGAACAAAGTGAGGCAACGTATCATAGAACACATCGACTTGTGGCTCTCCGAGTGTCGTGGAGGGATTAGGAGTTCCATGTAAAGTCACACAAACTCCAGTTCTGCAGATAAATAAAACATCAGATGTATGTTCCAAACTTGTATCTTTGTAACTGTAACCTCTGATGTATCATGTTTCGAACTTTTATCTACGAAACTTTTACAGTTACGCGCATAGTCGATGGCCGTCGAGTCGCATGCTCTTAGCATTTATTGTGGATTAATTTTCTTTGTTAAGTTAAATAAAACATATCTTGATACTGAACACAAATCCGTTGTAGTCTAGCTGGTCAGGATACTCGGCTCTCACCCGAGAGACCCGGGTTCGAGTCCCGGCAACGGAGATATTTTTATAAATTTTGGTCTTGAAGACGATGTCGTTTTGATTAATAAGTCAACAGAGTGAAGACAGATGTCTTCTCGCTACTGGACCAGAGGAAAAGGAAAACGGATGACTCATATAGTCACGGATTCATCTTTCTCGGGATTTCAAAATTTGACGGTGATCCGACTTCCGGCGAATTTGTTGCTTTCGTATTTTATTTTCGCTGATCGGTAAAGACCAAACGTTTTGTTTCGGTATGGTGGAATCTACGTCGAATTTGACTCCGACGCAGAGATATGCGGCCGGCGCATTGTTCGCGATCGCTCTCAACCAAGCGCAAATTAACCAGACTCAGCCGTTAGGGATCCCGTCGGCAGAAGACGACGACGGAGGTGACGAAGAGCGTAGAAGCAATTGCAGTAGCGGAGATTCTGTCTCCGATGACCCAAGCCTTTGGGTACACGAGACGTCTTGCCTTCTTCGACCCGTTTTCAGGTGATTTCCCAAAATCTGTTCTCGTTTCTCATCGATAACTGAAGTATTGTTTCTAATTCTATATTTTGGTTGTATAGTCACGTTGGACTCATCATGTTCTGGAATCATATAATTTAGTTTGTAATTCGTTTTTATCCACAGATGTCTTGAGATTGATTCACCGGCTTGGCTTGGTCTCGAGCAAACAGCTTGCTCGACTCCGGCTAAGCACCACATCGGAGCGGTATGTTTATTGTGGAGTTTGATATTTTTTGTTATGGATCATTGAGTTAATTGTTCATTAACTTCTATTTTTGATTTCTTGTAGTTCACGAGGTTACTCTCAGAAGAAGCGAGTGATGCTTCTGTCGAAATGGTGGAGCAAGAGATGGCATTAGCTAAAGCTGCTGATTCTATGGTGTACAACATTCAAAGCTCTGTCTCGATAGATGCTAAGAAGGAGAAGCATCAGGAGTATGAAAACGAATGCCGTGAGAAATATAAAGTTCCTGAGGTCAAATCAAAAGAGGTGGATTTGGATAAAGAGAAGGATAAGAAGGAGGCGGCTGAAAGTGTTGAAACAGAGAGTCTTGAAGCGGGTGTGGTTATTATAGATGGAAGCCATAAGCCTGAAGTTCTTGAAGATGAGAAATCTGTTAAGGAAGTGACATTGCTTAGCCATCAGAGGAAGATTAATGTTCTTTATGAACTCCTTTCTGCTTGCTTGTCAGATAAACATCTTGAGGATAAGAAATGTTCTCGGCGTAGGAAAGGCTATGATGCTCGTCATCGCGTTGCTCTCCGTTTACTTGCGACCTGGTTTAACATTGAGTGGATTAAAGTGGTTCGTATAGTTATTTCTTCCGAGACAAGTTCCTTGTGAAACTTAACGCTTTTACTTGGAATCATTTTTTTTGTTACGAATTAGCTATCTTTCTGTGAGTTAGGATGTGAAATTAGCACTGCTTTAAATTCCAGTACTTTCCATCTGCTAATGGCGGTTGTTGATTTTGTGTTTTCTTTCATTGTTTAGATATATTAACATTTAGGGATCTTCAATTTCTAGGAAGCAATTGAGACAATGGTCGCATGCTCTGCCATGGCCATTCAGAAGTCTGCTGAAATGAAGGGTGAAGATGCTCTATCTCCTTCGAGTTCATGGGCTAAGTGGAAGCGTGGAGGCATCATTGGTGCCGCTGCTATCACAGGGGGAACTTTGATGGCCATCACTGGTGGTACGGTGAATTCAAAGCGTTAACCTTATAAATTAGAGCGCATTTTGAATTGGTTACCTGTCTTAAATTTACATGGTTATGCTCAACAGGATTGGCTGCTCCAGCTATTGCTGCAGGGTTTGGTGCATTGGCACCAACACTGGGCACAATTATACCGGTGATAGGAGCTGGTGGGTTTGCTGCTGCGGCTAGTGCTGCCGGAACTGTTGCTGGCTCCGTTGCGGTTGCAGCATCATTTGGAGGTGAATAAGAGTAGATGGTTCATTTTTGCACTACATGGATATATCAGTACGCTTACAATTAGTCACTACGTATTTTGGCTTGTCTTTCATCCCCACTAATGTATTAAGTTTTTTATGGAGCGTCTAGGATGTTACTTATGCTTGATTTTTAAAATGTTTTCGTACCCAGCTGCTGGAGCTGGTCTCACAGGGACTAAGATGGCGAGGAGAATTGGGGACCTTGATGAGTTCGAATTTAAAGCTATTGGCGAAAATCATAATCAAGGAGTGAGTTCCTATTTCCCTCTGCTGCTAGATCATTGGGACATACTTTTGTATCTTGGAGAACATATTGGTCGTGTCTCCTCTTCTCCATTATTTCGGAATCTCCTTACTCTGAGTTTTCCAGTTTTTGAGGGCCACGTGTTCACTGATGTGAAAATGTTTGTGGCAATCAATGTAACAGCGGTTAGCAGTGGAAGTCTTGATTGCTGGTGTTGTTTTTGAAGAAGAAGATTTTGTGAAACCATGGGAAGGGTTAACTAGCAATATGGAGAGGTATGTCATGTGAGAACTTTGGTATCTTAAAAAGGAAATAGGATTTAACATGTGGAGCTATTCCTTGCATTAGCTATTCTCATCACGTTTGTGGCTGATTCTCAAGAATAGAACTATAGTTGCCTCTTACATTCTGATCTTTTACTATCTCAGGTACACGCTGCAATGGGAGTCCAAGAATCTTATCTTAGTGAGCACTGCAATTCAGGATTGGCTTACTTCAAGTAATTGGTTTATATCCTTACTAAAATAACCATGTAGATGTAAAAATGTCAATCTTCTAATATAATTGTGATTTTGTTTTGATTTCCCTAGGGCTTGCCATGGAATTGATGAAACAAGGAGCGATGCACACTGTGTTGGCCTCTCTTTTAATGGCATTGGCGTGGCCAGCGACAATATTGGTAGCTGCTGATTTCATAGATAGCAAATGGAGTATTGCTATTGATAGGTAACACATCTCCCCTAGCTAAGTAGTCAATTGATGAATGAAGATAACCCTAAACCCTGTAGATCGGACAAAGCAGGAAGAGTTCTAGCTGAAGCGCTACAAAAAGGCTTGCAAGGAAATAGGTAAAGAGTTTATGACTGCTGCAAGCAACTGAATATAATTTCTAAACATAAGGATTTATGTGTTGATTGCTTATATTTCCTCAAATGTTGTGAATTCAGACCCATCACTCTCGTGGGTTTTTCTCTTGGTGCTCGTGTCATCTTCAAATGCCTCCAAACACTGGCCGAGACAGAACAAAACGGTAGTTTCTCATGTGCTACATAGAAGATATCTTGAAAAGATTGAATTCTGCTTCTTTTTTTCTTAAACTCTTAACATGTCTTGGCAGCTGATCTTGTGGAAAGAGTTGTACTTCTTGGAGCACCCATTTCAATCAATAATGAGAACTGGCGAGACGTAAGGAAGGTAATTAACTCTCTTTGAGCGATGTCAGTAACTGACCAAATCATATGTCACATCAATTGAATCAAATCTTAATTGAGTTTTTTAATTTATTTCTCTGGTCCTGTTTCTTAGATGGTAGCTGGAAGATTCATCAATGTTTATGCCACAAACGACTGGACCCTTGGTATTGCATTTCGCGCCAGGTACATATGTTACATAACTTCCATTATTTCAAATTTTGTCCATTTCACCTAACAAATCATCATGTTCTACGAATCCTAACCTTTGATCTTCCACAGTTTATTCTCCCAAGGATTAGCCGGAATCCAACCAATTTGTATCCCTGGGATCGAAAATGTAAGCCGTCTCTTTCTCTTGGTCCATTAATGAAACAAATGATTAGTTGTTGGAGTATAAATTTAGTAATGGTGTTGCCAAAAAGAAAGATATAAGATCACTTTCAATAATTGTAAAGTTGCAATCAATATGAATAATATTCTCTTGATCTCTCAACGTGTAACATAACAGGTGGATGTAACCGATATGGTGGAAGGTCACTCTTCATATCTATGGAAAACTCAGCAGATTCTAGAAAGACTCGAGATCGACACTTATTACCCTGTTTTCCGAGACACTCTCTAAGGTAATCAAATCAGATACATACTGTATATCACAATATAGAGAAGCAAACTTTTTCACATGTTTGAATCACAGGAAACAAAACAAATAAAAGTCGTTATACAGTTAGACATTAATGAAAGTAAGTCGTGTATTTTGTTTGTTTGGTTTAGTCGTCGACGTCTTTTGTCTTTTTAACGTTCGTCGTCGACGCCGGCGAAGGACGAGAGCTTCTATTACGACCACTGCTTTATCACTTTAGATTTACTATACAACTTTTTTTGGATGAAAATTACAATACAACTTTGCGTGAAAGGTCCCGTTTTTTTGTATTTTACTTATCCAACAGGTTTCCATTTGTTTTCTTTGATCCGTTCTATGCTAAAGTGCTTTTGAAGAGTATTCTCTCTTTCGTTCGCCACCACTCATGGTGGTCCATTCAAGTAAAGAAACATTACAATCGTAAATAAACAAGTAACTAGCCCACAAATTTTATTTGTTTCTCCCAGCATCACGTTTATATTCATAAAGAATCAGCCTTGCCAACTATAAAATTTGTCACTTTCTTGATCTTTTGTCTCTCTCCGCGACAAGATTCTGTCGTCGAGACACTACTACTTACTACGAACTTCTTATTTATTTATTTCTATTCAACTTTTTCTTTGTTAACGTTTTTTATATAGGTATATATATTTTGTTCGAGACAAAATTTATATTTCCCTTGAATTGAGGAGACAAGGTGCAATGAATCTGTTGATTTCATAGAGAAAATGTATTATTGTCGTCACTGATAATTGCTAAACTATCTTCTTCTCCTTTTAACAAACTAATGAACTTCGAAAGTATATTAAAAACCAAGGACCGCTAGTTTAAATATCTTAAGCCATCTCTTTCTCTCGTCATTTAATGTTGACAATACATAATTCACTCGTTTACATAATGAAACAAGATTCGTTTTCCAAGTGAACAAAGCTAATGTCAAGATGGTGTCAGATCGCTTTCAACTAAAACAATAATTGAAAGGTCAAATTAAGATGATCTTCAAGATTGGTGTAAGAAGGTTTAAAAATCACTTTAGAAAGAAGAAAAAAGTGAGAGATCCAATTATACATATAACTCTTGACTTCTCGATCTCAACGTTACAAGTGAAAATGTAAACAATAAGGTCAAAGGTCACTCCTCATATCTATGGACAATGTAGCAAATCCGAATTTGACAAAGAAAAAAAAAAAAGGCATATATAGATATCGATTTTGTTAGAGCGTGTCTCGAAAGATGGAGTAATAAGTGTCGGCTTTGACCTATATATAACGATTCATACTTCAAATTTGACAAATGTAGATATACCCTCTTGTTTACTCTTCACGTAACGTATTATTTGAAATTTCGAACTTATAACTCAAACAATGACTGTAGTGGCATTTGTCGTTTATATCTCTTGTTATATTAAGCGATATGAGAGTCTAACAGATGCGTACGTACGTATAGTAGAAAATTTGGGACCTCCTTAGTTCAAATTTTCAACATGCATGTTCTAAAATTTAGACCACAAAAAAATAAAACTAGATCACTAATTGAACGTAGACATTAAGGGTTTTTGTTTGTTTGTTAATTATCAAATGTCTTGGTTTGAACGTTCTTCGACGTCGGTGAAAGAGGACAACCTCTGCTCTGCGTTGTAAATAGTCGTGCCGAATCAACCACCACATGTCACCCGTTTTAGCTGACCATGCTGGTCTTTTAATTTAGCTACCATTCTTGCTCCCTTTTATCGTCAAAATTGAAAATGTGGATTCTGATGTCTGTATTTATTGTCTGAAACGAAGCGACTAGAAGTTCGAGACTATTTTTTTCGAGGCAAAATCGAGTTAGCGTATGAAAGTCACGTACGAATGAAATAATGTTGAGTTAGACAAATAGTAATGTTTTAGGTGGACTACTATCGCCTCTGTGTCGTGGGTTTCAATGATATGTGGTTCACTGCATGCTCATGCATCCAAGTTATAATAAATTCAGTGGTACATAAAAAAATCCAATAGATTTATTTATTTACAATTTCAAGCATGCATCACCCCTTTTTTTTTTTTTTTAAGCATCAACGCATTTCTTTCATAAAACATATATCACACCATGCATCACAAATCTATTTTAAACCATCCATTACTGCATTTATTTTATAAAATCTAAGCGACCACCAAACAAAGTTTTAAAGGATATGGGGTCGTATATGACTCAATTAATTGTCCCCACAATCACAAGTACAAAACTCTTTATGAGAAATGATTAAAAAAAATTCAAACGCAATGTCAATTATTTGGTAAAAGTAAATGTTGCGAGGACTTGATGGGTCGAGAAGCTGTCTTCTCTAGAAACCCTACTCGAAGCAACCCCTTTGCAAAGATGTGGCGTACATACTTGCATTACTGCAGTCTTTAAAGGCTTTAATTGTTACGTTTGGCTTAGAGCTGATTTTAGCGATGTCTGCTTCATTTTCACAACTCATTACTTGTCCATAAAACCGTCATTTTCTTATGCTTCCACCAAATAGAAAAGAAGGAGGCACCCTAGCTAGTTAGTTGTTACAGTCTTAAATTATCTTTTGGATTTTGTGTATTCGGTAGACATTTTGCTGGAGACATATATTTATGGCACCGATAATAGTAAAATAATTTATTCGTGATATTCCTGAGTCCACGTAGGGTACATGCGTATGTGTATATGAATGTGATACGTGTGTAGCTACGGAAAATGTAACAAAGTGATCGTAGTTTATTGATTTTTTTCGTCACGGTAGTTGAAGTTGTGATTGATACTTGATAGTTGATGCATTCAGGTTATTATAAATATATAGTTTCGATGTCAACTTTGACATTATCAATCTAGAAATTCTGATTATATATGGACGGTGTTAGAATAACGTAAGTAACACATACATAGGTGTTAGGTGCATTTCGCTGTGTTAGTATATAAGGTGTCCAATTCTACCCAAAAAAAAAGTCACACAAATGGTATACATAAGAAAAACCTATAATCATTAGCTTTTCAATTAACTTAAGGCTTAAACTCAGTTATATGCTCAATCCTAGAAATTCCAACTCTAATTGACACCCATAAGACTAAAAGTGAATATAACTATAAAATAATTTTGAAAAGTAGAAGTTCTCATTCCGATATTGCCAATGGCAATGGGGTACTTAAAACTATAAATTTCCAACATGCAAAGTTATCTCCGAAAAGAATCTTATTGTTTACATTTCATTCACGCAAAAATCCCCACAAAAGAAAAAGAAAAAAGAAAAGAAAAACAAAGCGAAACAAAGAGCCACTTCTTATGTTTTCATCCAGAATACACGTGTAGATAGATATGTATACATTACATGCATAAGATATAACATCCACAATTCGTCGGGGCTATTTTCAACTTTTCATCAGCTTCTCACACCAAACTCTTGCCACGTGGTTCGAACCACAACTTAAAGAGCACATATAAGGCGCGTGGTCGGCACAGCGAAAAGACGCGTGGCTTTAGGAGCCGTGAGACCGAACACATCATTCATGTCAAGCTCACTAGGTTTCATCCCATCAGGTAATTTCCACGTGAAGCAATGTAATATATGAGCCACGGCTAACTCAAGCGCGTATAACCCTAGTTGCATACCCGGGCACGATCTACGACCCGACCCGAACGGTATAAACTCGAAATTACTCCCCTTGAAATCCGGTACGCCCGCTTCCAAAAACCTCGACGGTCTAAACGTTTCCGGATCAACCCAAGATGTCGGGTCGCGTCCAATCGCAAACGCGTTGATCATCACACGAGATTTCTTGGGTACGAAGAAACCGTCGATACTAGTGTCCTCTGCCGTTTCGTGGAGGAGGAGTGGGATCGGTGGGTGCATCCTTAGGGTTTCTTTGAGTGTGCACTTGAGATAAGTCAACTTTTCGATGTCTGTTTCTTCAACTCGCCGGTCAAGTCCGACTACTTCCGCGAGTTCTTGTTGGACACGTTTCAGATCCTCCGGGCTCCGTAATAACTCCGTTAAGGCCCACTCTATCGCCGACGCTACCGTTTCCGTTCCTCCAAACATAACGTCCTATTAAAATCAAATCAAATAAAATCAATTCACATTAGAATTCAAATATTTTATAACTTTTTGCCTCTTCACTGATTTGTCATTTTTTTGTCTACTTGTAAAACAGAAAAATTGCCTTCCCAATATAGAAAAAGGTACTTCAAAGAAAATAACGGGTTAATGGATAAGTATTAGTATTACGTAACGCATTAAGAATCATGATGGTAAGTAATGCGTTTTGAAATATAATTACCATGATAATAGCTTTGATATTGTCACGGGTAAGTTTGATGGAATTCTGAAGATCCGTTGCCTCACTCACTAATTTGGCCTCTTCGCTGTAGAAGGCAAGAAGATCATCGACCATATCGGTATCAACAACATCTCCATCATCCACAGTGTTTTGATTCTCTTTCTTTTTCATATGTTCATCGATAATATCGTCAATAAATCCGTCTAGGTCGTTACGGGCCTTCACCAGCCTCTTGTTTATCCCTTGCGGATCAATCCACCCGAAATAAGGTATGAAATCTGCTACGTTGAAGGCTCCAAAAAGCTTAGAGAATTCTTGCAAGATTCTTATGAACTCGTCTTGTCCTTTTTCGCAAGCTGAACCGAACGCTGCCCGGTAAGTTATATTGCGGGTCAGCGCGAAAATTTGCTCCCCGACGTTTATAGAGTTACCTACAATTTTTTTGGTTCGATGTTAAAATACATAACAAACAAAAACAAATTGAGTTTTTACTTTATATACATGACCGCACATAACAAGAGTTAATATGCGAGCTAGCTTACCAACGTTACAAGAGACCGACCGGACCATTTTGTCCACTTCATCTCGAACTGAAGCCCATGACTCAGCTCGTTTGCGGCTAAACACCTTCATGACACACACTTTTCTCATCTGTCTCCAAAACGGTCCGTAGTGAGCGAAAGCCATGTCCGCTCGGTCGTAAGTCAAATAGCTTATAGCTATAGTTGCAGGCCGGTTCGAGAATACGCTATCCTGTACTTGAAGGACTTGTCGAGCCACGTCTGGTGATGACACGGCGTACATATGAAGGAATCCCATGCGGAGATGGCACAAGCCGCCGTATTTTTTAGCTAGATTGGCTAAACCACGGTGCGTGAGTTGGTCCATCATAAACATATTGCCTATGATGGGCCAACCCCGTGGACCGGGAGGATACGGAGGCCTTCGTCGTCGTGTGATGAGGCCGATGAATATGAAAAGAGTGACGACGATGAGAAGAGCCGTCGTGGGATCTGATACTTTGCTTAGTGTTTGTGATAAGGAAGACTCCATATTGGATTTTTTGAATTTTTTTTTTTTGCTAAAATGTTTTTCTTTTGGTCCTGGAAAGGCTCAGGAGGCAAAGTTCGCCATTTTGGGATGTGATTAGAGAGATGGGTTTTATAATCAAATCGTGGTCCCTTTTATTGACATAGTTGTATTATCTAGTGGGACTTAATTTTCGTCATCCATTATATATACACCGTTTATTTATTTTTATTTAATATATGAAATAAATAGTAACACCTTTGTGTGGAATTAAATGCATTGGAAAATAAATAGTAGCATGTATCAGGATTTTGGTATTTTACTGAGTTCGAGCATATATGATTCGAATCATTCGTGGTATTTAGTGGATTTTAAATTAGTGAACTAGTGAAAACATAAACACAGTTACACACATATGGATCGATGAGTGCTTCGCTAAAATAAATGGTAATATAAATGCATTTTCCTCAATTTATCAATATAATTTTAAATAATAATTACTTCTTCTTTTGCCGAAAAAAATAAAACATGAATACTAAAGTGGCTAAATTATTAAAATTTTAACAAATTACAGAAGTCACCATTTTTATTTACTTAAATAAATGAAATCAAGACTTGTCACCAACTCCTTTCTTATAAACGAAGAAAAAGAAAATGAAAGTAAACTAGAATTAATAATGTTATTATCATCGATATGTCTCTTAAATTTGATTTTTCAGTTAGGTTTATATTATATTTTTGTTTGTGGTGCGTTTTCTGATCAGTTAGGTTTAAAATGCATTAAAACTCAAAAAAGCAGATTTTATAGTAAGATTAATTGAATCAACTCAACACAAAAATAAATAGTTAAATTTGTACTACTTTGTATTTTGTATATATGTTAAATGACAGTCGTGATTTTGTTTGACGGGCAATATAAATATATATATATGGAAACATCCACTGTTTTTTTTCTTCTTTTTTTGTGAAAATTTGATGAAACGTCCGCTCTTCAATTGATCAAAACAACGTTACTAAAAAGATCCACTCAGACTCGGTGTAAGTGTAAATTGTGCAAACGTACAAAGACACAAGGTCTACTAGTACTAAATCTTAGACAAAGACTGACCACTAGCAGTGAGTACGTTACAGAAGGTCGATTAATTAATAATTAACCTAGTAGCTCTAGGTCTTAGACATTATAAACTAATAATTAATTTTATTTTGTCGTGACTGACAGAGTTCGCTGGCACTGCATCAGAAGAACTACACAAGATTTTGACCAATAATTCAAGTATTAGGGTGTGAATCATTGCAGCGGTTGGAGCGGACAAATTCATCTGCAGATCAGACTACTTTAATTTAACATTCATCATGTGTAGTTTGCAGTGGTGCGGTCTACAGAAAACAGAAACAAAATCGCAGCGGATCAACTGCAGACCGTTTTTTCTTACAAATAGACTTGGACCGCAGCAATCTGTTGTCCACACTTAAAACATAGCGGTTTGGTCCGCACACAGATTTGTCCGTCTCGACCGTAGTTACCATTCAGATCCTTAAAGTTTTTTTTTTGGTTTTTTACCACAAGTATTAGAGTTTAAAAAGAATAATTGCATATATGATTAACTAACACAACTTTTAAAATTAATCAAAATACCATCTTTTGCAAACAAGTTGGCTAATCTAAAACTCTCTAGCCACATGTTATGTTTCTCTAGCTACACGTTCGCTTGTAATACTTCTTAATCATTATCCTTTTAATATAAATCTCAGGCTTGTTTATTATAACCGACATCTATATATATTAATCCCTAAGATATTTGAAAAGTTAGATATTTATAGTAACCAATTTTGAAAATCTGATCCCTCAACACTTCTATATAAGATAAGAAATCCTTCAACAACGGTCCGTCATGAATTTGATTATTCTAAGTTTCATCATACGAGTCTATATGATGCATAAGTCATAAGTTTCAACAATATAGGGCTTTGAAGAAAAAAGGAAAGTAAAAAGTTACTTAATTAAGTTCGAGTCATAAGTCATAACTATAAGTCACGCTCGTATGACGAGGCGTGTGCATGTATGGTACTTGGCGAACTCTATAGTTTTATGGAATTAAAAAACACTGATCACATGTCTCCTCGATTACACACCCAATCGAAGGTAAGATAAAAAATAATAAAACCATACGTTATTTCGAGATTTAATATCAATTGACCTATTCTGCTTTCTTGGTGAAGCTAGTGATGTGGAGCAAAACTATAGTAGTATAAATTATTATCATATGGCTAATTTTATAAAGACTACTAAAATGAGTCTTTTTCTAAAAATATTAACTCATTGCTTAGTTGAATATGATCAAATTATGTGGGACCATTGTAAGCTCATATTGACAGTGATATACTGATATTATCGTCATTTCTAAATCAGCTGGATCAGATCATCGTATAAAAGCATTTGTTACAAATATTGGTAAATATATCTTTAATTGAGTGAAATAATACTTCCTCTGTTTCACAAAGAATGTCATTCTGGAGAAAAGTTTTACCCCTAAAAATAATACTCTCTCTGTTTCATAAAAAATTTCATTTTACATTTCCAATAAGTGTTTTAATGCTAAATTTTTTTTTTACCCCTAAACCCAAAGCTATTTCATTGAATTTAGATCATTAATCACTTATTAAATAGGGGTAAATATGTATAATTCAAACTTTTCTTAATTTATGTAAAATATGTCAGAATGACACTCTTTGTAAAACAGAAGGAGTATATTTTATGTTTGTAATAGTGTGTTCTTACCAACTTCATGCCTTTTAAAAGTATTTATGTCTGTTCTTACCAACTTCATGTTTTCTAAAACTATTTAGTGACTAAAAATATATCAACGTAAATGTTTATTTTCATAAGAATAAACTTAAATTCAAACTAAACCTTTCTATACGTTCATTAAGCACTTCCTATTATTCTGAGTTAATCAAATACCTTTATGTAAAACTTATATATATATATATATATATATAGATAATCTTTCGTATGTATGTATATTAAAAAATAAAAACTCTTTCCGTTACTTAATTAACAGGAATAAGATAGAAACCCTTCTTATGTTCTGTATGGTTCCTAAACGTAAGTAGAAAGAGTACGTAACAGGTTTTATATTGTCTAATTTAGTTTTGTTTCAGAAAAAAGAATATATATATATATCGTTTTATGATTCGGGTGTGATGACTGAAGCCAACCGCTACTCGCTACGTGACATAGATATCCTTTTCGCCTCTATTAATATAATAAGATAAAATCAAACTATGAAAGTCCTTACTATAACATTATGTTCCCATTAATTATTTATTAAGCCAACTTCTTCCTTTTGAGCTTTGACTAGCAATTTTTTATTTTTGTGTTTTTGTTTTGTCCACAATAAATCCCTCATCTAGTAGTATTTTACTTCAACGATTTTACACTTTAATTTAGGCATTTTCATATATTTTTTTGGAAAAAAATAAGCTAAACAAATGTTTTATTTGGGATCTGATCGGTGATTATGTTTTAGATCAGTGCATTTATAGAGCTTTTTTTTAGTACAGTTACATAAAAGTAATCTGGTAAAAAGGGTGAAAATATATGATTATTGTAAATTTGTAAGAGATAATAGTTGAATATATGGTTGATTGGTAATGTTTTAATAGTTATATAATAAAATAATTATACTTGGGGTTTTCTCTTTCAAAAGTCATAAGAATTTATTCTTGATAACTATTTATTATTTTAATACACAAATATATTTTAGTAAAAAAATTCTTAATATTTAAAAGAGCATATACATATAAAAATATATAAAACCACTTTGAATATTCAAAACAACTTTTCTGTTTTCCACTTTTTCTCTGTTTTTTCACCTTTTTCTCTGTTTTTCTCACTTTAGAAGTATCAATTTATGTTTTGAGTTGGATTGAATTTAAAGTGTTTTGAAATAAATCAATAAGTCAACCACTTGAAATTATAGGTGACTGGCAAATCAACTTTTTATTTTGGGCGGTTAGTAATTATTTTTCTTTTTATGTACCCATATACTTAAGAGTCTACCGCTTACTGTACCAGTCGATGAGATCGTTTCAAAGGCATTTCAGTGTGCCTACATTTTCCATAATGAAATTTAAGTTAGAATGTCATTATCTTGTCAATATAAAAGTATAGTATATGTATAAGAAGCAAATCAAGTGTATAGTATATATATAATATAACTAAGTAATACTCTCACCGGTTTTTTTCAGCTAATCTAATTGTTTCAAAGGAAGTATCATCTTGATTTTTTTATGTGAATTGGAAAATAAGGTATTTTTTAATGATTAGTTTTGAATTTAAAATATTTTTGTATTTCATTTTCTATTATTGGTTTTAAGTAGAGACAAAATATCTACTGAAAAAAAATTACAGTAAAATTTAACAAGGAATGTTTTTTGTAACGAAACTATTTCTACAAGGCTACAACGATGATACTATTAAACAGAAAAAAAAAAGTATTTGTGAAATTATTTTTTCCTACCTTGTGAAATGATGTAAGATGTTTTAATTTAAGAACCTAAAATATATTTTTAAGTATCATTAATTATGTGACGTAGTATAGAAGATAGAACAAAAGAATACAAACTAATTATCATATAAAATATATAAAAAATGATGTAAGAAACTAAGAAGAAAATGATGTCAAAAAAATAATAATAATAACAAAGCGTATGTATACAATTTTTCACAGTAAATAAAAAGTTTTTCTCAACTGTCTGTTTTCGACTATAATCACAGTACTGTGATTATAAGCCTTATCTAATGCTATCTCATGAATCAAGATCAGTTCCAACACTGGTGATTATTAATTAATTGGCAACGTACGTAAACAGAGGAATGTGTCAGGGAAAACAAATTTATTGGCGAAACGGTAAAATTTATTTTGCACCGTTTTCAACTACAGTACTTATCTGAAAATTCAAATTTCAATCCACATAATTCTTTCATTTTCATATATATATATATATATATTTATTTATCTTCCAGTTGCCACTAGAATCCTAATTCATACCCGACAATTGTGTTATGTCAGAGTTTATTCGTGTGGGATAGTTGAAAAATGCAGGTTAAACACTAAACTATATCGTTATATCAAACAAAAATATCAGAGGTGTATCATATTCCAACTAGTAGTAACAAACCATTGTAATTGGTTCACACAATATAACATAAATATACGATTCACGATACTTCACATGTTCATATGCATTTGGAAGTTTGGAAAACAAACCAACCATTATTGTATAATCGATCGTATCAACCTTAGGTTCACGTGCCTGTCACCATGTGCTAAGTCGTCAATGCCTAAGCTACTACATACGCGACCTACATATATCATATATGACTCAGACGAAACAAGATGTCTCATTTAGATTCATCACATACCGATCCGGCACATAAGCAAAGGAATCAATGACTTTACACGGTAAAGCATTATTGTTTGAAAAAAATCCTTTAGGTCTAGGAAGCCTTTAGGATCACTCTGAATTATTAAATAAGCATTACTGTTTGAAATTCTTTTTTTTATCTTTTGATTTTTGTTTTATACTAACAAAAAACTCAATTATTTTTTGTTGGGTAAAGAATATCTAAAAAAAAATTAGAAAAATCGGACCGGCCCTGCTTATATTTTCTTTAATAATTTAATAGTAGCTAACCATTCAATAAATAAACCGATAGTGAAACAAGTAAAGTGATAAGCAAATTACACATCGAATTGCAATCTTAGTTCGTTAATCGTTCTTTACGTCGTCATACCGTCGTCATCTTTACATAATTACCATTACACAAATTAGTTAAGGATAAACTCAAACGACATAAAAGAAAAAAATAGTAAATAATAAAACAAAAATGGAATTTGGATTTGGGCCTATCATTCATTTACGTCTCGGTGCGTTTGTGCTTCCCGTCACTTCACGCGTCTCCATCGTTTTTCTTGTCAAATTGATCAATTAGAGAGTTCTCGTGTGTATGTACGTATTCATATTTGTTTTCATTACAAACTACTCTCTGTTTTTTCTTAGTTTGAATTCTAAACTATATGAGACTGATTGGTCCCTTTATGTTATTCGGTAAATATTTTTATGAACAAGTCAAATTATACATCGAGACACCCCCGAAGTTCGGATATCTGTTTACCTTTCAAGATAAAATTGAATAAGATAATATCTTTGTATGGGTCTAATGCCATATAACATTGGGTTTTGTCCCAAATTCTACAATATTTGTTAGGTGAATAACTCGGTACTGAGAGAAATTGGGCCTAATATTTTCGGCCCAAAAGAGAAATGACTCGGACCAATTGACAGTTCTTGAACTATTTTCAGATCACGTATGGAACTCAAACCGATAACATCAACACTCATTTTTCTTAACTCTAAAAGGTTTCCAAACTCAGTTGTGATTCTAGATTTAAAGAATGACTGGGTAAGATTATCTTCTCTTCAATCCTTTTATCTTCCCTTTTAACCAATGTCATTGAGCATCACAGATCACAAAAATCATCATATTTTTTTCTATAGAATGAATCTCGGTTTCTTATGCTTGGAGGGGTTAATTTAATTTCATTTGACTCTTAAGACTTTTGTAATGCCTGCGTAGTTGAACATTCAGTAATAGCTAATCCACGAGATCAGTCGAATTTGGATGGTAACATGCTAACATTGAAACAATCCACTCTAATATTTTAACAAAGAAAAAACAATCCACTCTAATAGCTAGGTTGAGCTACTTTAATCAAACATTTTCAAATTATAAAAATGATCTCATTGCAACATTTGTATATTCCTAAATTAAGTCTAGGCCTATTTAGATACAACCAACACCACAACGAAGCGTCTTTCGTGTGAAGGCATTATCAAAATTGGAAAAATCTAGCGTAAACCAAAAGAAAAGCCATCAATAAAGAAAAAATTGTTTCGTAGGGTAAGTTAGACAACACCCTTTTGGCTCCCACATTACCTACTATTTTGATCATACTGTTCTTTATTTCCCTTTGTTAATGTGTCTTATGCTGTGACAAAAATGAAATATATGTATTCCCCGCATGCGTTTGACCAAAAGAAAACAAAAATTCTTCCCGCATCCGCATGCATTTGCGATGATCTCCTACGTACCCACTTATATAAGTGCGATATTAATGCAAAGGGGTTTAAATTAATACGAACACGCTTTTAAATGCGTTTTTTTACATATCTATAATCATGTAAAAGAAAGGATTTAATTTCCTTAGCCTTTTTAATCGATTCGTAGATGGTGTATAGTGGAGACCGTCTTGCGCGTGAAGCAAATAACTATAGATTGGTCACTCTATGATTGATAGATAAAATGCGGACAAAGTTTAATAATTGAAGAGCCTATACTTATATATTTATATATACAGCTTCCAGTTTTAAGTTAAAGGGTAATAAAAAGTTGGTAGGTTCGGTATGGAAAATGCATGTGCATGCATGGGATTAATTAAACTAAATGCATAAGTTTAACAGTCAGTTAGAGTGCACAGAATTAGTATAAAAGGGAGAGGAAGGAGAGGGTGTCGAAGCATAACATAGTTCGATGATCTATACTGATAAACTAAAATGGAGAGTATAATAAGAGAGAGATCATCATCAAGGTCAGTGTTTTTCTTGTTCGGTCTTGCTTGTGTTTTGCTGTCGCTAAGCTCAAAATTTGTTTATGGATTACGAGACCTAAAGGAGAGAGATAGTAGTGAGAGTAATTCTATGAATGCTACTTCAAGCGTTTCCCACTCTAAGAATACTGCCAACATTTCGACCGTTGGGTTTGAAAATGCCTTAGTTGGTCAGAATAGTAAGAGTGGAAAATGTGAAACACGAAGCGGAGGAGGAGGAGGCGGAGGCGGTGGGGGCGGAGGTGGAGGAGGAAATGGTGGGAATGGAAAAGACAATTCCCACAAAAAGAAAAAAAGAAGCGGTGGGGGAGGAGGAGGAGGAGGAGGAGGAGGAGGCGGGGGTAACGGAAATGGCTCAGGCCGTGGTCAGGGTGGAGGAGGCGGAGGCGGGGGAGGCGGTGGCGGAGGGGGAGGAGGAGGAGGCGGAGGAAATGATGGGAAAGGCGGAGGATGGGGATTTGGATTTGGATGGGGAGGTGATGGACCCGGCGCAAACGGTGGTCGTTGTTGGTATCCCGGTTGTGCTAAAAAGTTAACGGACAGTCATAATTAAATAAGAGATTGCCTAAAAGAGCAATGATAACTCTTAAAGTCATACTTTGTCACCATTTCATTCACAATAATTCCACTGTTTTTCCTAGTTTTTCCCTTTGCAACGGCCTAAGAACTGGACGATTTCTTTCTCTTTATTTTTTGTAATATCTTGTGAGATCTTTTGCTTTGACTGAAATGAAATATTTCCGATTTGTTTGTTGTCGCTCTTCCAAACTTAAACTACTTTTACTTTTTTTATAAAAACAAATTGAAGAAGTAACTAATTCTTCAACTGACTATTATAAAGACCCAATACTTGTGTGTTTTAATCGACCGTTTAGTTGACGACAATAAAATGTTATATTAGCAGAAAATATAAATCCAAGAACCAACTACTGATTCTCATTTTTAAGGATTTGCTTTGGTACTTTTACATATACTGTATACTTATAAAATTGGGTCACACTGTACGTCTGTCCGCAAAGAGAAAGTATATATACTGTGTTTTTAAATAATAAATACTGTGTCAACAATCAATGATTCGATATCGTCATTCATAAAAGAACCATAGTTGCATTGATATTTGTAGCCGCACAAATATGGATTGATTTTGGGTTCAACAACTTTGAATTGGTCATATCATGGTTCTGGTATTGCGACTCAACAAAGACAAAAGAGCCGCAAAACAAAAAAAAAAAAAAAAAAACACAAGAGTGTAAATGAGGTACTCGTACGTCATAGGTTTAGGTTTTGTGTTATTGAAAAATAAATTTGATATTGGGTCAAAATTTAATCATGGCCAGTCTCAACTTAATAAGATGATTGCAATCATGTTAATTTACATGATTAGTATGTTTTAAACAATTAAGTTTATTTGACAAAAACTTGTAATCCAATGTTTTCTACTACTCCATTAACGATGGATATATGTATCATAACTTGGATTTATGACACTCATACCAATTTTTATTTATATGTTTGCTGGTTGGTGTCTACTAAATTACGATCGGCAATAATAATGTCTCATTGCTACACATAATCAGCAGACGTATATTTAATGCACCTTACACAGTTGTTTTGGTGTTGTTGGTCATGGTGTAATGAACTATGAATGTCTATAATGATCATGATTTCTTAATCACACATTCTTTTTTCACACATTCTGTAAACTGAAATATCACTAATCATAGCTTTAAATTCATGAATCTGAAAATCATCTGCGATCTTTCTGATCACATTATGCATATGAAAACTGATAAATTTAGAAAACCCTAGGTTTTTGCTAACGTGTAACCCGAACCGGATCCGCTGTTTTCATGAGCCGGAGCTCCAAAACTTTCCTGTGAGAGTTAGAGTGAATCTCGGTGGAGAATGTCGGGCTACAAGCGGGTCTATATTCGGGTAAAAGCCGACCCGACTTAAACCGGACACCACAAGCATTACACAGTGTCTTGGCACCTAATGGACCCATTCTCCATTGAGGCGTTTTCTCTACTCCACAATGGCTGCAGCACCGCCTCGGCTGCTGCTTGACTCCGTCAACGGACGACGCTTCCTCCGTCTGTCTTCCTCTCTTCTTCTTTCCGGCAACGGCGGTGGGTAGCAGAGAAGATGGAGACTCCAGAGACCAGACACGGCCGTTGGTGCGGCGGCGTTTGCTTCGGGGTTTGACCGGAACACACTGTCTCTGAACCTCCACCGACACCGAGAAATCACCGGACAGATAAGATTCCGAGAAAGAATCCTCCACGAAATTGGATAACCACTCTAGGTCCTCCAAATCACCACCAACCTTGACAGAGTAAACAACACAAAAAGACAAATTAAAACAGAGCAAAACAGAGTAAAAACAGGGGAGCCAGGGGGAGGAAAGAAACAGAGTGGGTAAGTAGGCTTACTGAAACGTCGTCACTAGGAAAAGACAAGAGATCTTCAAGCGGTGAAAGACGAGTACTTTTGTCCGAAAGGCCTTTACCTTTGTCACGTTCTTGTTCTTGTTCGTCTTCTTCTTCTCTTTGTGACGAAGACGACTCTTCTCGTATGAAAGCACTAGTAGTGTCGGCATTAGAGAGGTCGAGAAGGTCGTCGACAGAAAAATCACCGAGAAATGTTTCTACACACTCCATATGGGTTTTTTTCTGTTTTTTTGTCTATAAACGTATGAAAGCACTAGAATTATTATAATGGTAGGAGGAGCGAATCCATATGTTTTGAAAAAGTTTGTTCGTGTTCCAATATTATTTTTACACAAATTGCATTCTCTTTTTTCAAAAATTAAAAATTCAGTACGTGTCTATCTCGAGATAGAGAGAGAGAGAAGAGAGAGAGAGAAGAGAGAGACAGTAGTGGAGAGTAGACAGAACTGATTGGGGTTTGCAAGCAAGAGTGGGTGTTTTAGGTTTTTGTGAAGTTGGGAGACTTTGTTTGGTAATGTTTCGTTGCGGCAAATCAACAAACCACGCATTGCCACCTCAACATTTCACTTCATTTTTTTTTCCTTCGAAAAATTAAAGGAAAGATAGATACATACAAAAAGTTATTCAAATTTTATCTATGTAGACTTTAAAAGATAAAAACTCTGGAATTATTTCAGAGTCCCTAATCCCAAATTTTTAGTTTGTAATATATAATAAGACAGGCCAAGATTTCTTCATAATTTAGAACTATCAAATTAAGTTTGTCAATTTTAACTACGTTTGTCAATTTTGGTACGTAACTTTTGAAACCATAGTGTACTACTATACTAAACGCACGTATCAGTCCGTAGTACATATACTTAGTGACTTGATTATGAAAGTTTCAAAATGGAAGATCTGTAGAGAATTACAACAACAAAAAAACTAATAGTAATTCCTTTAACCAGAAGAAAAAAAAAAAACTAGTAATAATTCGTACGTCGACAAGAATGATTGAAAAATATGGACTATAAAGTCTGGCTCCCACTCGACCGTCGGTGGAAGGCACATTTGAGAAATCTGAAATTGGGGACCAAAACAAAACAAGACAAGAACGTTAGATTTATCTATTTGTTCTTTAAATCAAGAATGGAAAGAGTGATCACATGCCATGATGAGACGTGAAAACATTGCTCATTGTAAATACATATGCGCAGTGTGAAACATTGTTCATTGTAAAAATATAGCTTTTTGGTGACAATAATTTTACACTATAAAAAATCGGTTCGAAAAAAAAAAACCTCATCAAAGGGTTGATACATTTCACATGGGCATCATAAACCCATAAAAAAAAAAAAGTAAATAAATCTCGAAAGTGCAAACCCATTTTAAAAAAAGTAAATAACCTTAATTGACAAAATGAGATAGATAATAATCCAAAATACATAATAAACATAATGTATTAGATTTCAAACAATTGGGTGTTTGGTCTAGTGGTATGATTCTCGCTTCGGGTGCGAGAGGTCCCGAGTTCGATTCTCGGAACACCCCTTTCTTACGTTCTAATTTATTTATTTATTTTTTTGTTTTTGTTTTTGACGTAATTAAAAGCGGTAAGTGCGTAACATATGGTGGGCTGTCACTGACCTGGTAAATGGACGGTTATATTTACAGGCCTACTTAGCCCAATGGGCTTAATGCAAGTTAAGTGAAAGTGGGATGTTCTTGAATGCGATGTACAGTATCTTGGCAGAGAAGCAACTGACAAAATGGACCAATTTTTAATTAAATATGATCTATAACTTTGATATTGTAGAACTTTCATGAAACTTTGATTTGGTTGATTTTCATTTAGAGGAGATAGAACTTCAATGTAATCCTAACTCCTAGGCGCACTAACTAACTATGACCACAATGTTAATTAAGTGATAAAATTATACTAGAATATTGCATATTGCATTCTTCCATATCTTGCGCTCAAGTCCTGAACCCTCTTTTACACTCCATAAAACAAAAACAATAACAAAAAACAAAAAGTCATTATCTTCAGATTGAAAAACACAGTTGAATTGAAACCAATATCATTTTATCATTATCTTCATATTTGTCTTCATATTGGATTAGTATGAAGTTATGACCAACTATTTCCCAAAGACAATCACAGATTCACAGATCTACTTCCCAAATACGATCCACTATAAAATACTCCCTCTGTCTCACAAAGATTGATATTTTGGGATATATTTTTGTCTTACAAAGATTGATGTTTTGCAAACTTCAAGAAGTAATCATTTAAAATATTAAAATTTTTGAATTGTTATTGGTTTATATTTTCTCTCTCTACCAAAAAGTAATTATAAATTAATTAACAAATGAAAACTAAAAATTTTTTTAATATGTGTGAAAGTCTCAAAACATCAATCTTCACGAGACAGAGGGAGTAATTCAAGTAGTACTATAGTAGACACGTTTCAGTACACAAAATTATTGCAGTTCCCAACCATAATCGAATTACTCCAAATATTAATTATCGCGATACCCTAGTTTAGTCGACATAATATAAAAGCATAGTATTAAATAAATAAATTTAGTTGTGAATTGGAAAAACATTTGATATAGTTGACAAGAAGTCTATTTAACTGTACGTATAGATCTTTGGATATTAGGTGGCTGCTAGGTGCGGTGAAGCATTTATTAGCCGGTGCCAGTAAACCAAACGTTCCGGACTAGGTTAGGTGAAACTACCAAATCAATTAATGTCACCGATTCATATACTTCATTAAAGTATTTCAAGAAAACATCTAAGATGTGAACTAAAAGAAAGCCATCAATTCCAACATTTAATTCGACGATATGGACTTCCATCTTCATCATCAGAATGACACGGCGAACATATTTATTATTTGACCTTATCATTCCCCAATGAGTTTACTTTCTCACATTTTTAACCATCACCCTGTCAGTGTCGGTTTATAACTTGAAATGGAAACACTCTATCTCTAAAAGAGGCAAACCAAACTTGTTAGCATAGACCTTTTTTTATATAACTAAACTTCTGATTCTGAGCAGAGTTAGGGATAGAGAAAGCCAATGGAAGCTATGAAGGAGACTGTGGAGGAGAGCTTGAGAGAGATGAGAGATACGTTTGCGAGTGGGAGGACGAGGAGTCTGAAGTGGAGGAAGAGACAGATCACAGCTATATACGAGATGGTTAAAGACAACGAAGACAAGCTCTGTAGTGTTCTGTTTCAAGATTTGGGCAAACACAGTACTGAAGCTTTCAGAGATGAGCTTGGTCATGTCTTGAGATCAGCTACTGTTGCTATCAACTGTCTTGATAAATGGGCCGTCCCAAAACAGGTAAGAACCGACACTATTGTCGAATTAGGTTTAGAATATTCTTAATTATCAAGAAATTGACTAATCATATTACTTGGTTCTGAAAAAAAAAAAAACAGAGCAACCTTCCTCTGTTGTTCTTCCCAGCAAAAGGGAAAGTGATATCGGAACCATATGGGACGGTTCTTGTTCTGTCTAGCTGGAATTTTCCTATATGTAAGATTCGCGATCTTGAATAGTTTTTTTTTTATAGAGATAAGAGTTACAATTTCGAGATTTTTATTTTATTTTATTGTTTGTTGTCAGCTTTGTCTTTGGATCCATTGATTGGGGCAATAGCAGCAGGAAATACCGTGCTTCTCAAGTCATCTGAATTAAGCCCTAACGCATCTGCCTTCCTTGCCAAGACAATCCCGGCTTATCTTGACAATAAAGCCATCAAAGTTATCGAAGGAGGACCTGATGTCGCCACTATCCTCTTGCAGCATCAATGGGACAAGATCTTTTTCACCGGTATTAATCCATTCACCTCTCAACACGTGATGACTTGCTCGGAATTCTCGTGACTGATGTTGTTGTTGTTTGCTTGTAGGGAGTCCCAAGATTGGAAGGATCATAATGGCTGCAGCAGCACAGCATCTCACTCCTGTGACATTGGAGCTTGGGGGCAAATGTCCCACCATTGTTGATTATCCCACCATATCAAAGAACATCAAGGTATGCGCTTTGCTCTGTTTCTCTTACCTTACCTCCCAATTTGATTGCAACAGAAACTAGTGATCGTAAAAGTCCCTAAATTTGAATTATTGGTGATGAATATAGTCGGTCGTAAAGAGGATTACTGGAGGAAAATGGGGATCTTGCAGTGGACAAGCTTGTATCTCTGTAGATTACGTTCTTATCGAAAAGAGTTTTGCGTCTTCTCTGGTACGTGAACGCTCACAATGAAAACGCTCGCAAACTCTGTTTCTGTAGGATTTCTTAAAGTTTGGTGGTTTTCTTTCTGTAGATTGATATGTTGAAGCCAACGATAAGGTCTTTCTTTGGGGAAAATCCTAAGGAATCTGGATGTCTCTCAAGGATTGTAAGCAAGCAACACGTTCAGAGACTGTCTCGTCTTCTTAATGATCCCCGTGTCCGAGCTTCCATCGTCTATGGTGGTTCTATAGACGAAGAGAACCTGTAAGCTTTGACTTAATCCTGTTTCTTGGATCACACGAAATTTGTTCTACATGTCATTTTAACCTAAATTTGTTTAATATAATAGCTATGTTGAGCCAACAATCTTGTTGGACCCTCCTCTTGACTCTGAGATCATGAATGAAGAGATCTTTGGTCCAATTCTCCCGATTATCACGGTAAGCATATTCAAAGTATACACAGTATATATATACATTAATAAACAATCAACTAATCGTTGTTGATTTTGTCTATTTCCTCCTATGTTTTGAAGGTACGTGACATCCAAGATAGCATAGGGATCATCAAGTCAAAAGCAAAGCCACTTGCCATTTATGCATTCACCAAAGACGAGAACCTTAAAACTAGAATCTTGTCAGAAACATCCTCGGGAAGTGTTACCTTCAATGACGTCATGATCCAGGTATAAATATATTTAATGGCTCAGAGTTATTTACTTTAGGTCTCGATAACGAATTTATCGATTTCGATTCTGATTTTAAATTTGGGACTATAGCAGTGAAAAAACATATAGAAAATTATTGCTATATGATTAAGTACTGTTGAATGGAATTGCAGTATATGTGTGATGCGTTGCCCTTTGGAGGAGTGGGAGAGAGCGGAATAGGGAGGTATCACGGGAAATACTCATTCGATTGTTTCAGTCACGAGAAGGCAATAATGGAAGGAAGCTTGGCAATGGATCTTGAAGCCCGATACCCTCCATGGAACAGCTTCAAGCTCAGTTTCATTAGACTCGCATTTAGTGAAGCTTACTTCAAGCTTCTCCTCCTCATGCTTGGGCTCAAAAGATCAAAGTGAGAGACAAAGAAACACACACACACACACACAACACACGTACACGATATATGTGACTGATTTATATCAGTATATCACTCTTATGTTTAATTTACATATTTTTCACCTAATAAGTCACATTCCAGAATCCAGATGTCTTAAATCACTTAAGCTTTGAGAAATATCGTGTAAGCAATTTTTGGTATCAATCTATTTCTACCGGATATGATTTTAGTAATACATTTTTTTGCGAAAACTTAAGATTATTCATTTAATTTCCCAAAAATAGGCTTTGATGAATCGTATATTACCTTAAATAATACTTAATTTGATGAACCATTGGACTACACAAAGAATGAATGTGATACCTCAATATATATTGATCTAGCTAGCAAGATTGTTATAAGGACCACTACATGGTATACTTACACACACAGTAGACAGTAGTATGCATACATTGGATCATAAAGGTGTACGTATACGTGTCTTGTCCAAAGAAAAAAAGACAAAAGAAAAGCTGATAAAAAGTATGGGCACACACGCTACAATAATAGATTACTGCATCACTGAACTAGTTTCTTTCATCCCCACCCTAACTAAAGCTCTACCAAAAACCCTAGCTAGCTTTTTTTTTTTTATAATCTATTTTTGTTTTTGTTTTTTTGGCACCTCGGCCTTGCTTGCCCCTCTTTATCTCCAATCTCTGCAGCATTCTTCATTATTAATTTCTATCTTTACATCTCTCCCTCTCTATCTTTCTCTGTTTCTGGTTATGTCTTATGTATTCTTGACCTCAATTCCAACCAGAGACCATAAATATATTGTTGGGTGTCCTTAACTCTTTGAGAGTTAATAAGCAAGGAGGATGGTTGACTTGCTATTCAAGGTACGTTCCCGAGGCTTAACTACGTGAACTTTAAGGTGATCTAATCGTATCTTTTTCTTATTTCTACTTCTTGATTTTTTTTGTTCACCAAAGTACACGTGTCTTAAGTAGATAATGTAGACATATGCACGTGTCTAATTGCCTGGAAAATAGGATTAACAAAGCTAATTACACAAATTGTTATGGTGACATAACTTCGGGTGGAGATACATGTCCGCAAGCAGATAGCAAGAAAGGCTTACGGATTCCATGAACGAGTTTTTATATATTTCACCTGATAGTTTTTTTTTTTCCTTATATCACTTACACGAGCTCATATATATCATGATTCCATATTGAGGCGGATATTGCGACCGATGTTAGGTTCTAGGATATATTTAGTCTTTCCGGAGAGGAATTTAATAAGATCATGCTAATCTTTGGTTTGCTAGACATATATTAATATATTAGTGGCGTTAAGCAGGTACCATAGAGAAGATTAATACTTTATATGTTCCTACGTATGCGATTCGCCATATTAATCTGATTAACTTTTTCTTGATGTATGCCTTTGAGCACCTTTTTATTTAAATCTTTGAAGAATTATTGCACTAGAGAAACCATTATACTTATATGGTCTTGTTGGTTTGGGGGTTGGGGTGTCTAGATGATTAATTTAAATCCATGAAAGGTTGTATTAGGAGATTTTTTTTCATTAATTAAACCTTACGAACAAATAATTATACGTAATAGTGAGTTCTAAAACTAATTGGTGTAATCTACAATAGCCATGTGATTCAACAACGTACGAAATATATAATTATTCCACTAGTTGCTTCATATGTATTCGTCATTTATTCTTCAAACACCCATTCATTGTGAAGTAGAACACTACGAGTGTCTAGAATTGACAATATATAGGGCCAGTACTATAATCGTAACTTATATTTTGCCCTCATTTGCTTTCCTGTCATTGTCACTATTTAATTCACTCTAATTAATTCACCTTCATATCTATCTATAAAGATTAATTCACTTTACAGTAACAATATAAAATAGGTGATGCTATATGAAGAAGATATAGTTCTGAATATTTAAATCGTGTAGACTTCACTGGACCTTATAAAAAATAGTAATAGTTTATCCAAATATTATAACACAAGAATTTCTCGAGTTTATCCAATGGGAGAAGCAACCGGCAACATCGGCATAAACATGGAAAAAAAAACGTATCGAGAACCAAAAAAACTTACGTGTTTATATTACCCACAAATACTAAAAACTATAATAAAGATTCAGCACCGTACAATTTAAATAGTAAATTAACACATCCATTATACATAACAACAAACAGCACACAATTGTTTATCCGATTTGCAAAACCGTCTCATAAGTATTACATATAGATCATCAGAACAATAAAACAAAACACACGTTACATTTATAGAATCAATATGGAACAAAACAAAAAGAAAAACTCGCGTTCTTGATTTAATCAAGATCTAAGATCTTGGTGGATTTTGATAGAATTGCGTACCTGGTGGCATGAACACACTAGTCGTCATATTACTTGAATAGTATCCACCAGAATTAGGATCTACAAACATTGCCGATGAAACTCCTCCGCTACCGTCGGCCACAATGGGAGGATTAAACGGGTTTCCTCCTCCTGCGGATGAGCTTTGATGATCACTTCCCCCACTACCCGCACTCATGTAGCTGCTTTCAGGGCCTTGGTCATACAAAATTCCTTTGAAGAGGTGACCTCCGATATTGACTGTCGTTTGATAAGCGTATTGACCATCCCCATCGTCTACGCCACTCATTTTAACACACCGAAAAAGCGCATCTGAGCTCACCTCCCCTGGAAAACTTGCTTCCCCCATTTCTAACCCTAAAAACATATATACACATTAGATTTCACATACTTAACAAAAAAAAAAAGCATATAAACACAAGTTTATTGCGTTTGTGTTTTCATGTTATATTATGTGTTTAATTTAAAAACCGAACACAACTTTGTAATGTTTTTATCAAACTTGTTTTAGAAGGAAAAAACTAGCTAACAGAAAACGAAATTACAACTCAGAATTAATTTTGATTGAAAACAAATATATAATGTGTATTTTTAAAAGGTAAACAAAATTTGTGGAAGTAGTAAAAGATAAAATTTAACAATTTGTGTTTCTTTTAACAAAAACATATGATTTGAATCTGAGAAGTTGTTCGAATCTCAAATTGTTATTATAAAAGACAATAAATCTAAAACAATAACCTGCTGAGTCGGATGGTAAGCGAGAGGAGGAAGATGTTCCCGGTAGAGTAGTATCCCTATGGCGTTTAGGGATACTCGAACCGCCGCCTGTACCGCCACTACCGCTTCCGCCACCACCTCCAGATGTGGACATATGAAGCTGCTGTTGTCTCTCACGGCGTCTGGCAACGGGTATCCAAGTGCTCCTCACGTGTGTAGAACAATCGAATCCGCGGCTCTTACAGCAAGTCCTGCAACGCATGTGAGTGCAGTCTTTCTTTGCTTGGTTCCCACAGTCCCGACAGCTTATGGTGATAGATCTTGATGAGGTGGCTAAATCAGAGACGTCGATCTGATGACCTGGATAAAGATCTAAGCTTTGTTGTTGTTGTTGTTGTGGATGATGATGCATGAGCATCTGCTCTGGTGGAATCTGCCATATCTGTTGGCTCGAGCTTGGGTTGATATTATTTGTGTTTGCGTTTGGTCTATACCAAACCCAGTTTGTCTTCTGTTGTTGTTGATTCTCTTCTTCTTCTTCTCCGTTGTTATTGTTGTTGTTACCTCCTAATGAGAATATCCCAGCCATTTCCTAAGACCTAACACTTCAAACCCTAATCTTGATCCAACAATATCCATAATTCAGAAACCCTAATTACCATGAAATCCTTATCCTTTTTTTTTCTCTCCTTCTTCTCACTAAAATTTAGCCTTTCTATCACTCGTGGGTGTCTTTGCTCTTCGAATCCAAACTCAAATGCTTGCCAAGATCTCACTCTCCCGCTCTTAGAACAACAAAGTGTGTTTCTTGGTAATGAGTAGTTGAAGTGAGAGAAAGTAAGAAGAAGAAGAAGAAGAAGAAACAAAAGAAAGGGAAGAAAGAAGAATTTAAGCTGTCTTTGCTTAATTATGAATCTTTATTGTTTCTCTATAAATTTCTGCAACGCCGCCATGGACGGTTTTAGCCTTCTCTCTCCTCTGCTCTGCTCATCCCTAGAATTTAAGTCTCTCTGATTTGGTTTTTGCAGATTCTATTCTATGAAAAACTAAAGTGAAAAGCTTTTCTTTCCCCTTCTCACTTCGGCTTTGTCTGAACAAAATGCTTCTAGTTCTGTCCGTATGAAAGTAAAAAAGGATTAAACAAAGACTCTCTCTCTCTCCTATCTCTTCTTTCTCTCTCTCTATCGACTCAGAGTTCACACCCACGGGGGATGATCCACTGGTTCTAGCTTTCTTGTTCCCATCCCATGGTCCAGAGTTTTCCACGTGGCCAATGTGTTAATCGTATTTTCATCTTAAAACGTTACACTTAAGTATTTTCTTAACACAATTTTAATTTTGTTGTAGTTATCAAAAAAAAAGTTAGCCCATGTGTCCGTACATACTACTAATCAACCGTATTAATTAAGGTTAATTTGAAATCAGACGCTTTTTTGTATATAAGATGATATCTCTACTGCTTAAATATTTGCTTTTGTTTCGTATCTCAAAGATTTTTAATTGCCCACCTAGATGCCTTAGGGTTCTCTCTTTGTTCGCGTTTTAAATAGCTTTGATATCGGAATTTTTTTTCTTCATATTTTACTAAACTCTAATGCTATACGTATTAATACATTTACACCTAATCAAGTTATACCAAAAGATTTCATTATTAGTATTCTTTTAACAGATTTTGAACAAAATTCAGTTCTTGTTTATGTCAAAATATCATTCGACTTAGTTAACAATGCGAAATAACGTCTCTTGGGGCATTCAACTTGGAATGGTTGTTCACTAGTGCTCACATTAAAGAATAACAAGTTCCTAGCTAGTTCTTGCATTACGTGTAAGGAAAACAGAATAGGTACATAAAATGTAGTATAGCCATATTTAGATTGTTCTGAGGTAACTTAACTAATCTTGTGATCAAATCATCACAACTTTTTTCTTTCTTAATAAAATATTCCCCATCAGATGTAATGGCGTTGGCGAAAACGCCAAATTAAACATGGTATATAATCTACAATGAAAATAGTATAAATTTAAACAACCGTTATTTTGAGTAGACTAGCGATTTTAACAATTACAACAAAACATTCTAAAGCAAAGAAATTATAAATGGCCAAAAAATAAACTAACATACGTACATGAACCAAAAAAATTACATGCATAATGAACTATCTCTTCTATGATTATACTGCCAACTTTGTTTTGTTCAGCATTCGGTTAAATATATTGTTACTCTTTAAAAAAATCATTAATTCCATGTTACTGCTCCAATAACTACAAATTGATTTCGATTCAGGAAACGAATAGAAGATATTCTTAATTTTCCCAGTAACCTGAAAATCGATGATTGGTGAATTAATTATTAAAGATAGACTAAATAGTCAATAGTGTATAAAATCATTTACCATGGAATAGTTTATGGAAACAGAGAGATTCGGGGCAGTGAAAAAGAGGCTCTCTTTTTATTGATTGTAACAAATGATCATATTAATATACGTTATCGAGTGATTTGAGTAACTAAAGAAGTATTTAGTACTATAAAAAAAAAGCGAGTAAAGATGAAAAAAAAAAGCATGTTACTCTTTGGAGTCTATGTGGCTATACAAGGGAACACTGCGCCACCTACGTGTACTTTTTTGTATTCCTTTATTTTTTTCTTTATTTTGCCGACGTATTCCTTTCTTTTCACTGTGAATATTGTAAAGATTAAAGACGAAGCGAAAATATATTGTAATCCTTCCTTTTCACTGTGAAATTATATATATATAAAGATTACTCTGTTTCATCATTTTGACACTTTTTTTTTGTTACAAAAAGAATGTCATTTTATGTTTCCAATGCAAATTTTAAGCTTAAATCTATTTTTTATCCTTATTATTTGAGCTTATTAATTAGAAAGAGAAATAACTTTAATGTATTTATAAAAGGTAAAACAGAAATTTAAACAATTTTCTTAATTTGTGTGCATTATGTCAAAATGACACTCTTTATGAAATAGAAAGAGTAAAGATGAAGCGAAAATATTGTAAATCTGGTATCGTAGTTTAGTTTTGGGCGTTTTTGGGAGAGAATCTTACCGAAAACGGAGGAAAAAAAAACTAATTTATCCTACTTTAGTTGCAATAGAAAAATTAAAGGTTGAGCTTTTGAAGGCTCAAAATTCTTTATTTAACAAAAAACAATGTAACAAAATTTGGAATAAGAGAGATTTTGATTTGCATTCTCTATAGTATATTTGTACGTAGGATTGGCGTTATATATGTATAACAAGGGAAATACTTTTTCTCTTAATTACAACTCGCATCAAATATCTCAATGATGGTTTTGATTTGATATATTGTAGCATGGTAGGATCATTATGAAATTATGATCATGCGATATCGCATGTTTTCTTCTTTTTTTTTTTTGTGATATCATTGTATTTTTGTAGTTATACTGTCTCTTTTTCTATATTTTACTACACCGAAGCTAATGGATATGCTGTTTATGTCCCAATATAACAATATGTATGGATACAGTTTAGTAATATTTAACGTCTTATAAACTCGAACTCCAAGTTATTCATATGATTATTTGGATACATTACATATAATAAATTTGAAGTACCCTTGTATCTAATATTCGTAATATTCGTTATCTGAGATAAAGATACTTTGTTTGAGATTTTAAAACTGTAATATACATCAACTAGGATTCTACAACTAAAGATGTTGTCGCAGACCAATCCATAAAGCAAGAATAAGTCTATAATTTTAAGATCCAAATAAAAAACAAAAAAGAAACCACAATGTCAGTTTTAAATTGGCTCAAATATTAAATTAGTGCTGTCACTTCCGAATCGAATCAGAAACAATCATGTACAATACATCGTTCTTTTTTCTATTGGTATTTTTAGATAATTAATAATGGACTCGTCCGCTTGATCACAAGACCGTACCAACTACTAACTACCAAATTTGAACTCTTAAAATCAAGAAAACGTTAAATCGGCTTAGCATCAGGATCAGACGGATCCAGATTAGTGTCCAGTCCGAAGGTTTTGGAAAGAAAAAGGTATTTAAAATTGTGAAATCTAATTATTATTATTATAGAATTTATGGGGGGGGGGGGGGGGGGGGGGAGAAGAAAGAAAAGGGAAAACGAAGGGGAATGGGAATGATAAGTGGGAGAGGCCCGAGAAGAAGACGTTTTGTGTCGTTCGCTGTCTGTCCCTTAAACATGTCGAGAGGTCTCCTCTCGAGCCCTGTGTGTGTTGTTTGCTTCTCTTTTGCGTTGACTCTCGCTATCTCTCTCTTTGTTTTTTTGTTTTTGTTTTTTTTTTTTTGTTTATGTTACACTGCATTAATAAACAATTATTGTCGCTTGTGGGGTGAATTGATGTAAGAAGCCAAATAAAAGCTGAGATTAATTGTCGTTGGCCGTGGCTGATGAGATCAACCAAAAAGTTGAAAATTAGAAAGCTGCATGCTCAAATTTGTCTTTCTCTTTAACTATATATCATCAAACTACGAAACTAGAAACAAACCAAAGGAAAGCCACGAAAATCTGAACTATATAGTCAACTTAAAATACATTTAAAGAAGTAATACAATTTATGTGAACAGTGGAAAACAAAAGATGATATGCCGGGACAAAGCAATTAATTTGTTTGTAAGTGTTTTCTCTAGAAGGTCTTTAAATTATGGGATGGTTGCTTCATGAAAGGAGTATATTGGAGCAAATGAGAACAACTTGAAACGAGACAATAATAATGAGAGAAAAATGAAACTATATTATATATAATGTAATGGCTGTCATTTTCTCAGCCTTTAAATGTGGCTTTTGGTTGATAATAACATCGCATATTTTTGAGTCTTTTAGCGAAAAGTCTAATCTATATCATCTAT
Source organism: Camelina sativa (assembly GCF_030686135.1). Lineage (NCBI taxonomy): Eukaryota > Viridiplantae > Streptophyta > Magnoliopsida > Brassicales > Brassicaceae > Camelina > Camelina sativa. The sequence continues at coordinate 1,865,900 of NC_141891.1, read as the reverse complement.
TGGATATCTCCATCAACCATATAGTTATTATATATTTATATATATAAAAAGAATAATATTTATGCACCACGTCTAAAAGTAATATCCCATTCACTATCTCCATTTTGAAAAATTATACCTTCTTTTATGTTTATTTATTTATTTAGTAATTCCCCGATTGATTGTTACCGTTTGATGTTAGATGGATACGTAAAAGATTTACATATATACACTCGTCTTTACATACTTAAGATAATTTCTATTTTCTAAATGCATTACACTTTTCTTATCAAATCTCATACTTGATTGTTTCATTTGCGTTTAAGTTATGTTAAAAATGAAATAGAAAACTATTTTTCGGAAAACTACTAAACTGATGTAACTGTGTTTTAAAATATAAACGTAAGCACAAACCGAAAGTTCAATCAAACCCTCTATGAGCATGGAAATAAAGTTAAAATTAAAGACTTTGGTTCACTCAGTAACCTAAATAGGGCAATAGATGTTGAATTTTTGACTATGGTCCATCCATGCGTTGTTAGTGATTGGTCGGTCGGTCCATATCTTATTGTAATGATGTGAATTGTATTTATTTCACTCTCACATACTCATTATCCCTTTTTATCCAATTGGGATGCATATTATTTTCCCCTAACAAACTACAAATAATTGACTACAGAAGATTCCACTGCACCTTTAGTCTTTACCTCCTCTCATTGCTCATTTAATGACTGTTTTCGTCTTAATGGAGTTTTTAATGAAATTAAGAAATATATACATACTGATAACACTTAGGCTTCTGTATGTGTCCCCACTCTATAACAACTAAAATTTATTTCATACTACCTTTTTTTGTAACAGAGCAGGACCACTTCTTTTAGTCCTTATCAAGTCTAGTTAACTTTGAAATAGAACTGGCTCATACAATCTGAACTTATGATTCTTTATATAGAACTATTTCCAGAGGTTTGCGTTAGATCCTAACTTTTATCCTGACAGACACATACAATACCAATATATGGTATGCACATGTTACTTTAGCCAATTCAAAATACCAAGAGTCTTAAAGTTTAAACTAAACTTGTTGCATCTCCCTCTTCCTGGCATCAACGAGTAATGCAAGCCGTGCACATTTCCTTTTATTTTCTTCCAGTTCCTTTTCTAAGTTACTAACCTGTTTCATTATCCGTTTATTTTCAATGTTAGAACCGATATGTAATAAACAGATGTTTGATTCGTTTTGTACCGCGGAATCAAACTTACCGTATGCTCCAGTTCAGTTTCTTTCCTTGCATATTCCTCGCAACTGTTCCAAGAAAGCACACATCAAAATTGATTAGGATTCCAAGCGAGATATGAGACTGAAATGAGTATATATTTTTTTTTTCTTAATGTTGCGTGTATTGTACCTCATGAAGAGTTGTAAGTTCTCTTCGCTTATCTCGTCCGCTGACTTGCCAACAAGGTTGATTTCAACGTCCTAGGAAGATGGTTTCCACTTTAGTTTATTAAACTTGTGAACAAAACTTAAATCACTGAATGCATTTACTTACGGTAGCTGTAGGTTGAGGGTTGAGCTGCACAGGTTGGAAGTTACTTCTTAAACCTGTGTACTTTCTCAAATGCGGCGCTGCAACGGCAAATGTATGGCTTGATGTCCCATTACTAAGATTGATTTCACGTATAATTGGACCACCTTGACTAATTCTATCAGAAGGCAAAGGCAGAGGATTGGATGTATTAACAGTAGGCGGTTGATCACGTGTTCTCGGACCACCTTGACTGATTTTATCATTAGGCAAAGGCAATGGATTGAATGCATTGGCAGTAGGCGGTTGATCAGGTATTGCCACCCTTTTCGACTTATCTGCAAGCGTTTTATAAGTTTTGTATCCGAAAATGTGGCAGTGAGCATACCTGTTTTTCTCCATAACAAGCAGTAGAATATTAGTCAACCAAAGATATTGCGATTCGGAATCAAAATATCATATTTGACAAAATATTGAGAAAATGATTGAATTAGGTTTTGGAGAGGAAGAAGAGACCAGTAACTATGGACAATCTTTTTCAACCTCGCCTCCAGCCGCAGAAATAGAGAAGACCTCTCAAAATCTTGCTTATCGTGGGCTGGTTCTATGAAATTTGCTTCAAGAACTCCTGAGGAACAGATTTTGGTTTATGAGTCTCTCCCCCCAGGTCTTTACCTCCAACAAAACATAGTTAATAAAATCACAAAGGAGAATGAATCATTATACCCACAACACCATTGCCGATTCTTTCCCCTATGGGAATGACCATCCAGAAAGGCTGTAATAGTACAAGAGAAATCTCAACTTAATCAAGCCATATGCAAAGCAAAACGCTTAAGTAACAAATATGCTAGCAAACCAATCTTTTGATGTTCTATTAAGCATTGCGTTCTTGTAATGCTATATGAAAGGCGTACCCGAATGAGACGGTTTTTGTGATAGACATTGAAACCGCAAACTGCAAGCTTAGGCGCCTCCTTTATAAATCCAACTTTGATTTCAGTGGGAGCCTGTCACATGAACGCTTAGTGAGGTTTTTTTCTTTCTCACAACCAACACAAACATTAGATGCAACGGCAACATAACAAAACAATTAGCCAAAGCTCCACATAACAAAACTAGAAAAAGTCCATTTTATTTTACTTGATCATTTGTAGCGGTATGGGGCTTGTACTTTATAATCTCAGATACTCTTAATTCATCAGCAATGTTGAACTGCTCTACAGGGGTTCGCCGAAGTATAATTTTGAAATTGTTGAACTTTTTGAGATATAACGTTGAAGCGTAAGCCTAAGGATAAGAACAAACAAAGTGAATCAAACATCCTTGTGACAAAAATTAATAGAAAAGGAAGAAGATATCAAGGAGATTTACCCTCAGAGAGTAACGCAAGTGGTATGAAATATGAGATCTCTGTTCTAATACTTTATGGTGCAACCGTTTTCCGTCATGGACACCTTCTTCTCGGAGCCGGATGTCCTATACCAATATCAAAGCATAAGACCAGACCTAAGACACCTCTGGCAAGATATCTCATAGTATATCATTTACAGAATGTTTGAATTACCTCATCATCATCGTCAAAACTCAGCTCATAGATACCTTCATCATTAAGCCACAAGTTGTATATAATCACTTTTGTTCCATGTGTTCCAATATCCTCAAACTGGTAGGCGGAAGATGGAAATAAACGAATTAATTAAACATAGCGCATTCAAGAGGATTCATAATCTTCATACTGAATTAAAGGGAACAAAAGCACATTAGGACACAAATCAAGGAACAACAGTGATGCAATGAGAAATTCATAAGCTGACTCTTGAAAGTAACAACCTGCTGCCAAAGTTCAGCCTCTGTTGAAAACGGAGACCATTTGAGTAGAATTTCAAGGTTGGCAACCCAATCTTCTGGAGATCCATAGATAATTGGTTCTGGTCGCTCCTTGGATATATCAGTATCAATCTGCATTGCACATCTGATCTATTACTTGAGAACAAATAATTGTTGCACATCCTAGAGTTTCCAAGAATCATTTATTTCAGGCATGAAAAAAAGTCTAAAATGCTGAAGATTTTACCATAGGAACAATGACATCATCCTGACCAGTTTTTCTGAGGAACGTGTAAGACAGAAGACCAACGCTCTGAGTAGATTTGCTAAAACAGAATAGATAAAAAGGTTAAAAGACGAGCATAAACCAAATTCAGAGTATACGATGTACCAGATTTATCAATACCCTCCACGAGTTGAGCGACTAAAAACAATAGCATCAGCTCCAAGTCTCATGGTACTTGTCTTGAAACCGTTTCCATCTAAACACGAAAGGTGAAACTCTGGTTAGAGACCCCAGTTGAAGACCAAGACACTAATACCACCCAACTAGAAACAAGCTCAACATCTTATTAACTAAGTAAAACAATTACACTGTCCAATCGTCGTATTAGACTTCTTTGACGAGTAGCCTAAGCTCATGCATTTTCTGAGCCCATCGGGATCCATCCCAGCGCCATCATCTTCAAGTTAAAAAAACAAAAGAAAGATCATGTCATTGGCAACATCCAAAGCCACGGTTACTCAAAAAGCTATAAAAAAAATCATACAAAGGCAATGTACCTTGGAAAACTAAAGCTGGGGAATTATCTTTTGCAATATCAATCTTATCGATCTTAACAAACGTAGCACCATTTTGTATCTGAGGAATAAGCAATTAGATATAACCAAACACGGTAGAATGCTTAAGAAAAAAACTCACTCGCAATGAGCAAAAATGGAAAGAATCATCAAAAATAAACTTAAGAAAGCATTTCACTCCTCACACATACATACCTCGTCAACAGCATTGTCAAGTAGCTCAGCGATAGCTGCAATACATTACAAATCGACAAAGATGATAATCACAAAATTGTTCATTCTACACCTTCAAAGAGTAACGAAATCACAAATCTATCTGAATTAATAGCTGCAACAGAGTCAATTTCATAGTTTTACCTCCAAAAGCCCATTTGTGTGAAGTAGCATTCGAGTGAAGAAACTTTGGATGAACTCGAGCATGCTCAAGCATACCTGTAAAATCACATCAAACACCACAACAAATCATAATCGTGACGCATGCGTGTCTGTGTGTGAGGAAGCGAGAGAGAGAGAGTGAGAGAGAGAGATGACCTGGAGCAGTCGGAGTAACACCGGTAGGTATCACAAAGTTTTCTCCAGCTTTCCAGAAGCTCCGGCACTCTAGGGTTTCACGAGGAGCCACCGTGGCATGAGCAATCGTACTTGGAGCTTTCCGATTCTCCATTAGCGACGCCATACTTCGAGAAGCCCCTCTTCCTCCTACTCCGTCGTCACTGTCACTGTCACTGTCGAGCTGAATAACATCAGCGACTGCACTTTTCGACTTCCGTAGCATCATTCACCGACGACTATGAAAATGGAATCGGCAAAACGAATTTCGAATTCAGTGAGAAACAACAACGCGCGTTGCCTTTTCCGATTAAACTACTGAAACGTGTTTTTAAGCTTCGAGAAGAAGAAAAAGCAAACGTCTTTTATCAGTCATCACCGTCGTTGCTTTGCTTTTTTTGGTAAGAAAGAGTCTGATTGGGCCACAAAGCCCAATTATGTTACATGCTAATGTTACAAGGCTAATAATGTTACAAGGCTAATAATGTTACAAGCCCATATCCTAAAACTAATCTGAAGGATTGATTACCACTTAACTACTAAACTCTCTGTAACGTTTTTACTAAATTTGTTGCTGCAGCATCTCCTTCTTCTTAGCATCCACAAGCAAAGCAAGTTGTGCACATATACTTTTAGTTTCTTCCAGTTCCTTTTCTAAGCTCTTTACCTGTTTCAGCAAGCAAATAATACAGCTGTTAGAGTCCATGTAATATACAAAATTACTAATGTTTTTGTACTGCAGAATCAAACTTACCGTCTGTTCTATTTCATTCTCTTTCTTTTTATATTCCTCGCACCTGTTTTGAAGAATAATATATGATCTGAGATACCCATAATGACATAATATTACTGTTTTTCTCTTGTTAAGTAGTGTATATGAATATATATACCTCATGAAGAGTTGTAAGTTCTCTTCCCTTATCTCACCCGCTGACTTGCCAACGAGGTTATTTCCAGTATTCTGCCAAGATTATTTTCACTTTAGAAACAAACTTGTGAATCCAATTGAATCATAAACTTAAAATTCACTCACCGTAGCTGCAGGTTGAGGGTTGAGCTGCACGGGTTGAAAGTTACTTCTTAAACCTGTGGAATTTCTCAAATGTGGCGCTGGAACAGCAACTGTACGGGTTGATGTGGCGTTACTAACACTGATTTCACGTATTATCGGACCACCTTGACTAAATTTACCAGAAGGCAAAGGCGAAGGATTTGATGTGTTGACAGTAGGCAGTTGATCAGGTATCACTACCCTTTTCGACTTATCTGCAGGGATTTGAGCAGTTTGGTATCCGAAAACGTGGCAGTGGGTTTGCCTGTTTTTTACACCATAACAAACAGTAGAAAAGTCAAACAAAGGTATTGCAATTTGGAACCAAAATCATATTAAGTGATGACTGGGAAAAGATTTTGGAGAGGAAGAAGAGACCAGTAATCAGAGATAATCTTTTTTAATCTCGCCTCCAGCCGCAGAAACAGAGAAGACCTCTCAAAATCTTGCTTATCGTGGGCTGGTTCTATGAAGTTTGCTTCTAGAACTCCTGTGGAAACAAATTTTGGTTGATGAGTCTCTCTCTTTGGTTTTACCCCAAACAAAACATATTCAAAGAAAATATATGGAGAATGAACCACTATACCCACAACACCATTGCCTCTTGTTGACCCTTCAAGAAGGACCTTCCAGAAAGGTTGTAACGGTGCAAAGAGAGATCTCAAATTAATCAAGCCGGAAACGTAAGTGAAAATATGCTAACAAACTTACTACAGCTACTTCTCGAGATTAAGTACATGGAAATAACTGCAAAAATCAAAACGTACCCGGATGAGACGGTTTTTGTGATAGACATTAAAACCATTAATTGGAAGCTTCGGCGCCTCCTTGATGAATCCAATTTTAATTTCAGAGGCAGCCTGCAATAGGAAAGCTTAGTGGTTTAGGTTTCACAGTCTAAAAATTATAATATAGATTTATGTTTGCAAATGAAAATACAACAGGAGCTCCATGTATATAAAAACCAGCGAGTAAAAAGAAAGAAAAAAAAGAGTAAATCTTACATATTCTGTTGCAGCTGCTTGGGGTTTGTACATTACAGTCTCAGGATATCTGAAATCATCAGCAATGTTGAATTGCTGCACAGGGATTCCCCGAAGAACAATTTTGAAGTTTTTGAACTTTTTGAGATATAACATGGAAATGTAAGCCTAAGAATAAAGAAACCAAGTCAGCCTTTCAACAACCTTGCAACAGTAAAAATAAAAAAAATAGAAAGAAGATGTTTCAGGAGAATTACCCTTAGAGAATGTCGATACCGGTATGAAATATGAGATCTTAGTTCTATTGTTTTAGCGTGCAACCGTTTCCCGTCCTGTGCATTTTCATCTCGGAGCTGTATGTCCTATGATATCATTAAAGAAAATAAATAATATCAATACTTTTAAAACCCAACTTCTGCAAAAGACCTAACCCTGTAAAGAAGTATTAATTACCTCATCATCGTCATCAAAACTCAGCTCATAGATTCCTTCATCATTAAGCCACAAGTTGTATACAATTACTTTTGTACCATGAGTTCCAATATCCTCGAACTGGTAGTTGGACAATGGAAATATATGAATTAATAAACAATCCAAATTATAGTTAAACAATGAAACCAGAGTCTTTAGAAGGAAAGAACCTGCTGCAAAAGTTCGTCCACAGTTGAAAACGGGGACCATTTGAGAAGAATGTTAAGGTTGGTGGACCAATCTCCGGGGGATCCATAAACAACTGGTTGGGGCTGACCATTGGATATATCGAAATCAATCTGCGTTGCAGATATGATAACATCAATTGAGATCACATAAAAGTAGCAGACTAAACAGTGTAAGTGTATATTCATTTCAGGCATGGAAACAAAAGACTAGATATGCTGAGAATATTACCATAGGAACAATCACATCATCCTGACCAGTTCTCCTAAGGAATGTGTAAGACAAAAGACCGATGCTCTGAGTAGATTTGCTGAAACGAAGAAGATAAAAAAAGATAGTTAAGTTAAAAACAATAGTATACGCCAAATCCATAGTGTATATGAACCAGATAATATCAATACCCTCCACGAGTAGAGCGACTAAAAACAATAGCATCAGCTCCAAGTCTCATGGTACTTGTCTTGAAACCATTTCCATCTACACACAAAAGTGAAACTACAGTTAGATACCTGACTCTTGCACCTAACCAAAAACAAGATCAATGTCCCATCACCAAAAATAAAACAATTACACTGTCCAATCGTCGTATTAGACTTCTTTGAAGAGTAGCCTAAACTCATGCATTTTCTTATCCCATTAGGATCCATCCCACCACCATCATCTTCAAAAGAAGGATCATGTCATTAACAACATCCAAATCCACGGTTACCTCAAAAGCATCACAAAATCATACATAGTGTACCTTGGAAAACTAAAGCTGGAGTATTATCTTTAACAATATTGATCTTATCAATCTTGACAAAGGTGGCACCGTTTTGTGTCTGAAGAAAAAGCAAACAAACATAAACCAAACAATATACGAATTCATTGGCAATGATCAAAAAAACAAAAGGAAGAATCTAAGATTAAGCATACCTCGTCAACCGCATTGTCAAGTAGCTCTGCTATTGCTGCAATACATTATAAAGAAAAGATCATCACAAAACTGTTCATTCTAATCTAATTGATAGCTGCAACAGAGTCAATTCATAAGATTTACCTCCAAAAGCCCACTTATGTGAAGTAGCATTCGAATGAAGAAACTTTGGATGAACTCTTGCATGCTCCAACATACCTATCAAATTTTTTCATCTGATCAAGAAAAACCATAATTGTGGAAGCTTTGATTGATAAGAGTGTTAGAGAACTAACCTGAAGCAGTTGGAGTAACACCGGTAGGGATCACATAGTTTTCGCCGGCTTTCCAGAAACTCCGGCATTCTAGGGTTTCTCGAGGAGCCGCCGTCGCAGCATCACCAATCGGAACTTGCTGATTCTCAATTAGTGATGCCAAGCTCTGAACCATTCCTCTACCTCCTCCTTCTCCTCCGTTATCCTCGTCGCTGTCACTGTCGAGATTTACGATCTCGGCGACTGCGTTTTTCGCCATCACCGACGGCGAGAAGAAACGAACTCGAACGAAACAGCGTGTTGTTTTCCTATTTTCTAATTGAGACAACGCGTTGTTTGCAAGATCACTAGGGCTTTTGCTTTGTTTAACTTTGCTTTTTGCGGCAGTTTAACTAATAAGAAAACAGTTTAACTGATAAGAAAACAGCAAGGCGTGTCCTTATATATAACCCTCGATATCATTATTGCCTTGGTCTTACGGTGCCAGATCACTAGACCTAATTGGGCCACAAAGCCCAAATATGCTATAAGCCTATATAACCCAATATTATAATTATGTAATTTTAAATATTATTTTCTAAAATAAATGTCGTCCCATATAGCATTTTCTTTGATCACGACCAATGCGAAGTCTATATCTATAACTCATTGTTGAAACTGATCCGAGGCATTTTTGGAGTAAAAATCCAACACAAACTCTAATTAAAATTTAATACAAGTTTATATAAAAAACACCAAAAATCCAAAAAAAAAAAAAAACAAACCAAATAATCAATCTAAATAGAAAGAAAAAAAAAACTCTAAACAAAACCAACTTCAGACCCTATTGTCGGATGTCAATTCTTCCACCGGGAAAAAATGTCTGTTATGTAACATAATTGAGTCAGCGGCCACAGGTTCATTATCTTGATTTCTATGCCATGTGTATAACGCATGAGTTCTATTCAAAATATCCAAAACCGCATGACCAAAACTAGCTTCTCTATACGCTGAATAACTTGGTGGCGGATCAGTAAAACTACAAAAAAAAAAAAAAAATCAAAACAAGTCTTAGTTTCATATCACCATAAAACAACAAAAATATTAAACATAATAATATGGGTTGTTACCTATTTGCAATTCCTTCAATGTTTCCTCCATCTCCTATAGTGATGTAAATCGGGGCAGAAGGATCTTTCACAGGAGAGCTCAAGGCATTGGTGATGTTATATTTGATATTGGAGATACGGTGGGATCTCTCATAAGAATGGACGTGACCGGATATAACCAAATCAACTTTGTTGTTAACAAACCACGGCTCAAACATTACTCTCATGCTTTCACCTTCCATGTAATGGTAGTTGTTGCTGTTATACCACGGCGCGTGAACCATGACAATCAACCACGGAGTCTCTTCTCTGTTCACCTTCTTCAACTCTTGCTCGAGCCACACGTATTGAGGTGTGTATTTTCCTAAAGATACGAATAACAATATGTTATACAAAAAATAATAATAATAATAATAATAACATTCAAAAATCCTAATGATGTTGCGTGTTAATTACCGTAGGCAGAGTAAGAAGAGAAGACGATGATGTGAGCAGAGGCACGTCTAATAGAGAACCAAAGAGGAGAAATACTCTTCGAAGCTTTGTAGGAGTTATGGTAACGGTGAATAAAGGGCTTGAAGGCATGAGGCTCTCCCTAATTTAGATTCAAAAAAGTTCTTAAAACTGAAACTAGTTATTAAAAAAAAAAAAAAGCTATATTTGAGAGAATTATGATATAAACTCACTATGTTTGGGACAAAATCAACTTCGTGGTTGCCGGCAGCATAGATGAAGGGTTGGTAAGCAGCACAAGGCTCTACAAATCTTCCCCAAGAATCCCACTTTCGTTGGTCATGGTTCGGGTGGTTGTCTGCGTAAGATAAATCTCCAGGAAAAAGAACGGCTTGTCCTTTAGGGTTTGACATGTAATGATACAATGTCTCGTTAGAAGCATAAGTTTGTCCAAGATCACCTGTACGGACACACACAATGTATATATTAGATACATCGATTTGGAAGTAGTAATGAAATCTAGCTTTTGTAAAAGAAAAATAAGTACCAATAATGCCGAATGTGTATGGAACGTCTGGTCCAACCTTTGGAGGAGTAGTAAAGTTGAATTGTCTAACGGTTTCATTACTACCAACTTCATAGATGTACTTGGTATCGTACTGCCGTGTAATACAAGAAAGAGATTTTATCAAAGTCTTTAAAACAGAACAAAAAAAAAGTAATGTTGTTATTTGGTTGACAAGCTAAGTTATACAAATTAAATTAGCACAAACCTCGAGTCCTTTAATGGTGGCGTGATGAAGAAAGCCAGAAGTATAGTCATAGAATCGGTAAGACGATGTGGAGGCATGAGTTCTCTTCTTTTCTGGCTTCACGTCGCCATCAACGGTCTTCCAGTAAGTAACGACGTTAGAATTAGCTAGATTTAACGGTGTTACCCACGAGATGATGATGCCACGTCCATTGTAATCTCCTTGAACGATATGGACCTAGAGCCAAGGGTTCGAATTGTCAATACAATAAACATAGATGATGACGACGTACATGGTTCAAAAGAAACGTAATTTCAAACTGTTAGACACAACTAAGAAATATAAACCTGTTCAGGCGCATTGTGACCAGCCGGAGATGGAAAAGTTGAGAGAGGCATCTCGTTTGATGGTTGAGCTTGTCGAACAAATTTGCTCGTTATACCACCGTGGATCACGGTGGTAATGTTTAGGAACACAAAAGCAAGTATAACTATGTTCATCCTCATACTTGATCGCTGCTGCAAGAGTCTTGCTTGAGTTTGTTTGTTTCTCATTAAGGATGTATGGTATCGTATTCGTATATATACAACTTAATCAAGGTTTTTTTTCTTTTTTTCAAAAGAAGAGATAAAGTTGAATTTTAAAGAATATTGTTTCTTTTGGGAGTAATAATAGATAGGAAAAGATTCAAATTCTAATTCTAATAGGAAAAGATTGAAGTGATTTTTTATAAACATTGCTTAGATATGATATTAGAATCTCCATAACATTATTGGATATTAGTAGATTCAAATACCAATAATCAAATATGATATTAGAATCTCCAAAACATTATTGGATAAATATCAAATCATATTGCGTATATCATATTTTATTTATATTATAAAAAAAAATTCTGTAATTGTGTAAAAAATTCTGTAATTTATAATATAAAACAAAATTTCTGTAAAAATTCTTTTTTTGACAACATTCTGTAAAAATTCTGTAATTGCATAAATCATATTTGCTTAATAGTATTAAAATAAAAATTCCACAATTTTTTATGCTAAAGAAAACTTGAACTAAATTAGGAAAGTGAAACGACAAAGACGTTTGAAAGAAAAAAAGGTTCACAATAGGATCTCCTTTCTCCTAAACCTGAACCTTCTTTTGTTGATTACAAAGACAAATCAAACCAAACCTTAAACCTGACTTCATTCAGACCTAATGGTCCCGGTCTCCATAACCGGTTAAAATGGTCGGTGGTGACCGGTGGCCAGAATGTTTTTTGACAAGACCCGGAATTGCCCGAGACCCATCAGAACTCTACAGACTCTCTTCTCTCTTACCTAACTCAACCTACTCTAAACCCGGAATTGTTTAAACACACACACACACGCACACATTTTAACACAGCTTACATTTGTTTTCTTCTCCTCTCTCTCTGTATTGTTTGGTTATACATTTTGTAGTCAAATGGCTCGCTCAATGGTTGTCTTTAAGGTCTCCAAGTGGTTACAGATGTCTCTGGGGCACAAACTGCTTCAACCGTCAACCGTTTCAGCACATTCGGACAAGGGTCCTTCCCGAAATTGCTGTTGGAGATCGTCACTGCGCATCTCGCTTTCCCTACACACTTCTGCATTATAACAAAACACACCTTGGTTATATAAAATAAAAAAGTCTGATTGCAATGTTATCTATGTAAAAAGTTCAGTCTTTTACCCTCTCTAAGATAGCGTATGAGGTAGTGGCATGACACTCTCCTTGTTGGTAACTCCCGCAGGTTCCTAAAGGAGTCCCAAAGCTTGCAAATTTAATAGATGCAATAGCTTGACCTGGACTACATTTCAAATGAACCTTAGGTCTATGAAATGTCTGTCCTTTTCCATAGCTTTCGATTTGCCAGTTCTTGATATTAGGGTGATATTCAGAAACTTCAGCACAAACTCCGGATACTGATCTTTTGACCAAAGAGATGGTTGATGGGTTTCCACCAAGCTCCTCGAATATAACCAACAGATTTTGGCTCGGCTTTAACCATGATCTCGGAACATGGTACCATCTTTGTGTAGGTTGACCACAGCCGGTTTGGCATTTGTTTGGTTTATATGTTCCGGTGTAGCTACAATGACCACAGTCACCAGTCGCAAATGCTGTCCAGTATCTCCCAATGCTCTCACCGTTCACCCAAATCTGACCTTTTCCCATTCCTTCCATGTCCAAAGCAAGCGGCTCGTTTCCTTCAGGTGCATCAAAATAAGTCTGTGATACAAAACAACAACAATTCCGTTAGTTCAGTCAGATTCCAATTTCCGATAACAGCGTGTCAAGTTGCGATTCATTCAATCTAACCTTGTGCCATGTCAAAGGTTGAGGCTTCTGTACAGTTAAGGACGCATCCATCCACCCAAAAGAGGGAGTGTTGGTTGGAAATGCAAGATTCATAGCTTCACCTTTCAGCCCCACCTGATAATAACAAGTTAAACAACTCAACGTTGTAAAAATGGAAACCAAGAGATAGAATTTTTATGGAAACAAGACGGATAAGATAAGTTACCTGGTATGTCCATTTTTGCCATGACAAATCCCTTTTCCCTTGACTCAACCCGTGCAATGCCACTGGACCCAAGATTCCAGTGTTCCATGACTCAAAGTGTCCACCCACATTCTTCATAAACGGAAAAAACAATAATAACAAAAGCATCAGGAAAAGAGAAAAATGAAAAACAACTTAGAAAGCTGGCGAGAAAAAAAGAATATTAACTGGTAATCCAACAGCAACACTCAGCAAAGCAATTTTGTTAGTTCCAGAATGCAGATTGATCTTTCCCTGATAAGTGAATCTCCTGTTTTGCCTTGTTCCGAAGGCAGAACCTGCAATTCATATATATAAGTTTGCATATCAGAAACTCTCTATGGGAAGTTAATGGGCCAAACTATTGGAAGAACCATACCCGAAAGCTGTCCATTGACAAATATATGCACGGCGTGGCCTGTAGATTGAATAATGAGAGTTGGTAGCTCTCCTCCATGCAAGAATGATTCAGTTTCTTTGATATCAACACTGCATACAAATTCAAGATGTTTATTAGAGAATCACATTGAAGCTATGGAAAGTTACGTCTAATGAGATAGCATGTGGTTTTCTTTACCTGGTCATGTACCAAAGATAATCGCTTGTGTCCCGTGTGACATTTATCTGTTCCAAGAGTCCATGAGTAGTGAATGTAGAGCTGTCATCTAGAGAAGACAGATCTTCCAAATAACTCTGCCACTGGAAATTCTTTGTGTTTGTCGGCAACATTTCCATCTGTGATGTTTGAACTCCAACCTGCAATCAAAGAAGAGAAATGCACAAGTTTCAGAAAAATCATAAACAGGAACCACAATCCCCAGTCTCAGAACAATCATATACACTTACCTTTGCAGTATTGAAGACTGCATTTCTACAGTCAGGAAGAATACTGATTGACCAAGGAGGTAAGTTATAATGAACGTTGTTGAACAATACTCTTGCTGCGGACTCTGTATCATAGTTTGCAAGGAAAGCTGAACAATCTCCTGATTCTGAAGAGTATACATGAGCCTGTGAAAATAAAGTAAGAAAAGAGGGACATACTTTAGTAAAAGCTACAGAACATTTCTACAACTTAACCAAAACGAACCTATCATGATAAATGCATTTATTACCTGTTGCTTGTTTCCTAATGATGTTTCAACAGGATCAGCTGAAACCAGAGCTTTTTCACACATCTTGATAGCTCTGTGGAGCTCCTTTAGATGACCATATTTAGGTTGTCTGATTAAACCTATTTAGCATTAAACAACCACTCAATTAGTACATAAGGAAGGCCTTATATTCCATTAATGTGTAGGCACTTTTGTTTGTTTCCTGCCCTTACCATATTCATCAATCGGAGCATCATAATCATAGCTGGTGGTGACAAAGGGACCTCCGGCTGTTCTTCCGAAGTTAGTTCCTCCATGATACTGTTCCCAAGAAATGACAATGAATCTTCCATTTTAAGATGCTCGATGTTGATGATAACCAAATCTTATAGTGTTAGGTGCTAGATGATAAACCAAGTTGCTTAAGTATACATACCATGTAGTAGTTAACAAAGGATCCTCCTTTTTGTATGAAACGTGCAACGGCAAACGCCAGATCCTGAACTGGTCTACGGTGCATTGGCCCACCGAACTCAGTGAACCTGATAATGCATTTCCAGTTTACAGGGTTAAAAAGTTACATATTGGCAGATGATAAAACCATGTACACATATAAAGTGAAATCAAATGAGAATCTGTACCAGCCACTCCATGCCTCCGTCCATATCAAAGGCTTGTATGGCTTGTTCGGAGCAAATGAATCACAGTAGAAACCGTTGCATGTGTTTATCTGTTACCAAAACCAATAAGTTTGAGTCCATTGTTCAAAGTCAAAGAAATTCACCAGCTCCAGACCAATTAACTAACTAACACTTACTAACTTATTAGAAAGCTTATGCAATCAAGAAACTCACCACAGGGTCAGGGGCATCGTCTTCTTTGCACATAACCCACGGGACACCAGTCTCAGTTGCTATAGCCATTTTAGCAGCCCAAGTCATGTAGTTGTGACCTTCAGCGCCCAATAACTGTCCTTGTCTTCCATACTCGTTTTCAATCTACAGTAAAATAAAAAGACGCCTTTCTATTAATATTAACTTACATAGATCACTAATAAACATAACTCAGCATGATCACTAATCAGAGTATTAGCCTGTTCAGTTAAAAGTTTTTACCTGAGAAAGGATAATGGGACCACCCTGAGACTCAAACAAGTTCTCACTCTTCATCAGCTCAACAATTCTCTCTGTAAATCCTTGCATAGCTCTCTGCAAACATTATCTCAACAACATTAATATCTAAAAATAAGTCTTATCTACAGAGCTTCTAATCAAGTAAATGCTTTGAGATGGTAAAAATTGGATAATGGAAACTCAAAACAAACCTTGAAAGGCTCATTATCAGTTCTGAAACTGATTCCTGGAACATACTTGAGCCAAACAGGGAATCCTCTGGTCATTTGCCAAGTAAAAAACAAAAACTTTAGTGAACAGAAACAGTAACTGTAAACATACACACACATATGTAACCAAATCTAGAGGCAAGAAAGGAACTTTATAGTAATTTTACCCAAAATTCCACTCGGCGCAAACATAAGGTCCGATTCGAAGATGAGCATATAAACCAGCTTTGTGTATCGTCTTCACAAATCTCACCAAATCATTCCTCCCTTCAAAATCGTACTGAGAAGAAGAAAGGAACCATCAATATTCAAAGAAAAGAGTAACATAATTGAATGAAGAAAAGTAAGAAAAAAGTTTGTACTTTTCCAGGAGAAGGCTCATGGAGGTTCCAGAAAACGTAAGTCTCAATCACATCAACACCTCCATCTTTCGCCTTCTGAATCAAACCTTCCCACATCTATAAAACAACACCAGAATAAAACTGTTAACAATTGAAAAAACTAATTGATAAAAAAAACAGAACAAAGAAAGAAACAAAGTTAGGGTTTTTTTTTGTGATAAACCCTCAAAGTAAAGGGCTTTAAGTTGAAACTTACATCAGGAGTGCTGCGAGGGTAATGTATGGAGCCAGAGAAGAGGATTCGTCTCTGCCCATTAATTAAAAGTGCTTTACGGTCATAAGTAACTCCGCATTGCACAAATCCAACGCCTAGAATCAAAAACCCTAAGCATAGCCATAGAATCATTCGAGAAGCTGAATCTCCACTCCCCATTCCCCACATTTACCCTTCTTCACAGACAACAACAAGAAGAAAAAGGAGGAGTTCAACAAGGAAGCTTCTTCTTCTGGATATGTGTTGTCGCTCTCTGTGTGAAAAAAAGAAAGGGTTTTTAATAAGGAGAGACAGAGGAGGAAGAAGAAGACGAAGGAGAAAGAGAGGAAGAAGAAGGGGTTTTTATTGCACTTCACAAGTGTCTACTCGCATCATCACTGCGTGGCCGTGAGCTACCGACGCTTTCCCACCAATTTTTACACATTTATTTTATTTATTTTTTTCTGTTTTAGTATTAGTATCATATTACGATGTTATAACGGAAATAAATTAATAAAAACAAAAATAACGGGAAGATATAAAGAAAAGAAGAAAAAAAAGTGAGTTGATTAATGATATTTTTAGGAGGAGAAAAAGGCAAAAGAGAAGCACGTTGATTGAGTTGAAAAGCAGCTAATCACGCTATATTTTTCTTCAGTTTCTTCTTTTTTTCTTGATTGATTTTATTATATCTAGTGCGTCATTACTCACTACCTTAATGTAAAGATGGTATGTTATTGTTTTGGGTTTGATATATAAGAAGATTCAATTAGTAGTAGAGATGTTGAAATTTTGATTTGGTTATTTAAAGTTAAGTGTGATATGAAGAAAATTAAAGACAGAGTACGTGTGAAAGTACATTGATTTATTATTAGTGAAGTGGAGGAGTCTTTTGGGATAGTCGTCGGAAATGGATTCACATCGTACATGTGTCTTCCACTTCCAATCTCCAAATCACAGTATACCTGTCATTTTGATATGTACACAGGCTTTTTTACCATACTATTCTATTCACCAAATTCGCATTATTCCAAACTTTTATTTTTGTTGTTTTCTTTGGCCTAGCTAATATGAGACTACTTCTATCAAAATATTTATGATGGAAGAAAAAAAAAATGTATAAATGAACAACCATAATAAGTTTACAACGAAACTATAAAAAAACATAATTAAAACCCCCCACCGAAGATCTCCAACTGGTTAATTAAGCAGCGTTTGGTGCGTTATGAACCTTCTAGATTTGCTTGTGTGCTGTATATTTTTACAATATGTTTTGTAAGTTTCTTTGAAGACTGGTTAGGTTCTTGGATCTGATGAAAGTTCAAATTCATCAGCCCAACTAGAGATTTAATTAAGAGTATGCTTCCTTAATCAAGGGATTAGCCGGAAGACAGTAACAAAAGAAAAAGAAAAGATAAATTAATCCTTACAATATACTACATGTGAATGCACTATTTTGTTCAGAGAGTTGAAAATTCCAGTTTTACCCTAAATAATGATACGCTAGTATTCACCCACCGACACCGACAGTAGTCTGCGTTGATGGGTTTGACTCGTGACTTCACATTTTGACTAGGGGTCTTTATGGAACTTACGAATTTAACTGTGAACAGTTGGAATTGTCGCAGGAAGAAAAAAGAAAAAGAGAAGTGTGTTCTTTAGAACAACTCTCCCGGTACGTACGGTCCGACATTCAACTTTCACTTAAGCTATCTTCTTGTTTTTTTTAATTATATTCCCAAAATTTATTATTTTAGTTTTCGAGTTCTGGTCAGATTTTGCAATCAGATGCGGATTCGATGATATCAATCAGCTTTTCTAATTGTCGGAAACTTCCAATTTTGTTGTTGAAACATCGTGTTTTCTCTAATTCGTTTGTTCAACAACCAATATGTTTCTTCTATTTGTTTCATATATATGATTTTTGAGAATATCATATAGACATACTTTGGATATATTTTTGTAATGCATTCAAAAGGGTTTTAACATATTGTAGTGATAGTTATAGTAGATTTGTAGTGTAATTTATTCAAATTTAATCATGTTCAAACGACATACCAATATATAAACTTTCCCTCGAAATTAAGAAAATATCATCCTTGATATTATTTATACGATGGGACAATAACCAATCTAACTAAGAGAATTTTAATTAATAGTTTGTATACGAATCTATTAGTGGACCTAATTATAAGTGGTCAAAACAAAGTCTCATTATAAAGCTAGTTTAACTAATTAATCTATCTAAGTTAGTTGTTGAAAATAAAGCTGATTGTCAAGATCTCCAGGTCTTGGTGTCCACATGTGATGTTTAAAGTCTATAAGAAAAGGGAGAGGTTAAACCCTAATAAGGCTTCGACGACGTGAAGTGCGGAGAGAAAACGGAAAAGAAGAGCATATACAAATAAAAATGAATGGGGGCAGACCGGCACGCAGTCGCATTACGCTTTACCTAAAACTATATGACAAGGCCACTTCAATTCCTTGCTTCACACTTTGGAGTTTAGTACTTTTTTACATGTATTATGTGGATTGAATTTTTACCCTGTTTTTATGCTAATGGTGGTTGGATTTTAGTTAGAGATAACACCAACTAGATCCCACCAAAGTTTCACCGACTCTTACTCTTTTTTGTCAAAGGTAAAAAAGTTCTCTAAGATTAACTCATTAACCGTTTTTGGAAATTGTTTAAATCAACTTCCTTCCATTCATATAAAATGAAAAGAAAAAAAAAGGAAACATTTTCTAATGGTGATAGAGTTGTCTTCTATATTCCAATGCTAATTCTAAACAACGACTCTATAGTCGGATCAATAATCAATTCAGTAATTTTCATGTAAACGCAATTGTCGGTTCGTCTAGCCGTCGGGAGGTTGGTGCTTCAAGGTCCTTCCTACCTTCGTTACCACCCATCTTGGTTCTGTGTGAACAAAGACGAAACTCTTTGGCGCGTGGGACAAAAGCTTCGGTTGCACGTGTCTCGTGTGAGTTTGTCCTTTTCTTAACCACGCACACACACACACACTTACAACACCGTCGTTTACTTCCGTCCCTTTTGTTTGATTCTCATTGGCGTAGAACTCTCGAGAGCCACATGATTCCTCACTCTGTTAATCGGAATCCGTTATTACGCTGAGTTGTAAAGTTTCTTATTCTATTTATATATTTTTGTTTTTTTTTTGCGTTATGGGAGTGCATAATTTATTCGAAGAAAAAAAGGCTATACTCACACGCCTCTCAGCTAATTGAGATTACGTCTGTCGGAGTTTCGATTCTTCGCTTGTTCCCAAGACTAATAAAGCTAATTCTTGTTCTATATATCGACCTATTTGTAACGCTAGATCTATACTATTCGGTATATCCTGAAGCATCGGGTTTTCTTAGATATGGAAAATTCTACCAAACTCAATCAACTTATTACTACTATCTACAGATAAACACAATTTGTCTGTACGTATGATATTACAGCTAGTAATTATTGTGTAGACATCCTAATTAAAGTATATTTAAAGTATCCGAAAAATCAAGAAAAAAAAAAACTCTCTTTTAAGGTGCGAGCTTAACGTCACGCACCCACGCGTCTGGACGTAATCAGACAGAATTAGATTCACTGACTGACGCCGCTGTAACTGTAACTTGTTTTAACCACTCGGTAAAAGAGGAACCTCGGTCGGATCGATCATGAGACTTGATTTGACGCCACGTTAGTTGTTAGTTAACTCTCGCGCCTTTTGACTCTCTTCGTAGCGATTCTTTTCATGTTCGCTTTATTTAACTTTTTAACTCTCTTTTTTTTCCTTTCTGCTTTAGACATTTTTTTTTGTTGTTTCTTTTTCCTAACTCTTTTCGTTAAAGAAAAAAACCTTTAAACGAGCAAATTCAGCCCTTTACAACATTATGGAAGTACAGGAGTTTACAATCATGATTTATAAACATAATTATTGCTTACCATATGAGACATGTTGTAAATCACAAATTCTAATTGCCGTTATCAAAGGATCTACTTCTTCTTCTTTTTTTTTCTTTCCTTTGGTTTATAAGCTTACCGTTGAGCTCATCATCTCATCAAATGATTAGTTTTGGTTAACCGTTGTTGTTGATTGAAATCTAAACTTTTATAACGAAACTGTCGACTGAATAAAATCTTTCGATCTTGCATTAAATATATTAGATGTACGTTATTAATACCATCACAACAATATTTATGGACCACTTGTTAGTACATGCAATATAAGGAAACTGATATGTATACTTTGATGGAGTTTATTTTTTGTCCAAGGCGAATAAATTTACAATGTTACCACAGCTTGCTTCATAAATAAGAATCCATCATCTAGTACTTCACATGTTTGAGTTGAGTCAATCATAGATAGTATAGATCCCCACATCAAAGGACTCATTTATGTTTCGAGGAAAAACATTACATTTAAGTGTTGATGGTTTCATGACAGTACCACTCAAATCTGAGGATGCAGAAATATTTACATAAACGATCGATCCTACAGATTAATCATATGATGATTATACCTAGTTGAACTAGTAAAAAAAAATACTATATGAAATATATATATAGGATTTTTTTTTTGCTTGGTTGAAACTTGAAAGCATAAACATTAATCAAAGGTTTAAGTATCAAAAATAAATCATATAGTGCATCAATGCGACGCACAAAACATTCGTTCAGCAAAATAAAACACAATTAATGATATGTTATGATAACATCTATAAATTGGTTTATCTTTGTTAGACAAAGTCTTTGCATGAAATGAATATAATAACGGTCATTAACGATATTTATGTTTATGACCTTAGTGGAGTCATTATTAAAGAGCACAATTTCATATTTAATTTAAATATCGTAAGCCATTATATTGTTTATTTCTCTCCAATGGTCCGTAATCAAACATTACATAATTATTTAACATTATCTCTAGCATTTGTTGTTTGGTCATGCAAAAAAAGAAAAACATGATACGGGCGGACCATGCCGTTGAACATAGTCATCGAGACCGATGGTCGAATTGACCACACAAAGAGACATATATAAGCACGTAGCAATAATAGCCTTAAATTATAGTATACTTACAAAGATATACTATTTATTGTCTGCTGGGGATATATAGACAGTTAGACACTAATATTCACCATAATCACTTAGTTTAAGAAATGCAGTTATATGTTTAATCATTTACAAGTTTAAATCACTTGCTGCCCGTTTGGTCGAGAGCCCACGATCGAGATACTTATATATATCGTAATCGAACTTGTTTATTAGTTTATATATAAAATTTACAAGGTTGTAGATGTTTAGTAAATTACTAATATTTCAGTTATCACTTATCATTTCAAGTTTTCACACATAGATGCTTAGTTACGGGTGCGAGTTTCTGACTATAATTTCTTTTAATGTAGCATATGTTTTGGAATCTTATTATTTTTTATCTCGATCCATCATCATAATAAGCTCGAGAGTGAAAATTGGTTAGATATATAAAACGTGGGAAACCATGGGGCCGTATATGAGCTAAGCGTGGGCTTAAGGTCAAATATATTGGCCCATCATAAATTCAGAGTTCAGACTAATCACTTTATCAGGCGTTCTTTCCCCACCATTAATTAAGGGTAACTTACGTATAGTACCATTGATGCATCCTCATGATTTCTTGTTTAATTATTTATTATTTTCCCTTTGTTTTTTTTTTTTTTTTTCTCAATGCTTTTATATTATTTTCCTATGCATAGTCCTTTCTTCCTTTTTTTAGTCGCTATGATAAACTAGTTTAGACAACTAATTATCATGGGAAATATAACAAAATAAAACTTCATATTTGCATAATTCATGAAAAATAAAATCTCAAGTGAGAAATTATCTATGTTTACGTTGCTTGAGTTGTTTTAGACACATCAAAAAAGTTCACTTTAGGGATTTGTAAAATACTTAGGTTAATGCGTGTCTTGCTTCCCATTTCCCAATTTCAAATTCAAAAATTCCCGAAAGCCGATTTGAACTAGTACAATTAAAAAATTAAAGGTTTCGTTTGACTTTCATTGGAAAAACAATCAAATTCAATGACCAAGACAAATTAAAATTTAACCTGTCACATTCCACTAATCATATCACTTGGGAAAAACTAAAAACTAGTTCCAACAACGGACACTTGTTTCAAAAAAAAAAAAAAGCATTTAGTCATTTACCACCACATGCATAAATTATCTAAAGAATTAAACCTCTCACCTCTTCTATAAATTGACTGAATTATTTCTTACCCATCACACTCTCAAATCGTTATTTCTTTAGTTTACTTAAAACTTAGAAACCATCACTTGTCTTTCATCTCTCTTTAGCAAATGGCTTCCACAAATGTTGAATTCACATGCTATGTTGGCAACCTGGAGTCGGACACAGAAGAAAAAGATCTCGAGAATGCATTTTTTCAGTTTGGCGACGTTATAGATTCTAATGTTCGATAATCTTTTTTCACTTTTCCCGCATTGGTATTAAAATTCTTGATTCATCTATAATTTTCTTTTTTTCTTCCTTTGCTTGGCAGGTCGTTTACGAAAGAGATGATATCTATTATGATTATGAAAACGACTACGAATGTGAGCTTCCGATCTTTACAATAACGAGAAAGGTATATGGATTTGTTAGTTTCAAAGATGAGAAATGCATGAAGGATGCCATCAAAGGAATGAACGGTCAGAAGCTCGGGTTAAAGACCATTAATGTGCAAGAGTCTCACTCATCTCGGAGGAGTCGTCGTCGTGGTGGACATGTTGGTTCAAAAAGGGTTTAGAAAATAAAATATGGTTATATAAGAAATAAGGCTCTTTGTAACCAGTAATAATCAATCAATATTTATGGAAGGTTGGTGCTTTGAATAAAGTAGTACTTGAGAAGTTTATTCATATAGTCTCTCTTTTATTTAATTATTGACATGATTAAAATATTGACATGATTAAAATATATATATTTAATTTTGAAATAATAAATTGTAACCATTATCATCACCATTCTCCAAGTATCATATGGAGGCATAAAAATTAAATATCCTGAACTTAAATTTTTTTTTTTATGAATTACGAAATGATACTTACATGCCATTTTGTTAGAGTCCCACATGGGAAAGATTAATATACTTTGGACAATATATATATATGAGGCAAACTTCTTCTGTTGAGCTGTTTTTGGGAGTGAGTTTAAGAGATTTACCTCAAACTATATATACTAGATGAATATTGAGACCATCCACAATGGTGTGGGACTTTTTTTGGTCCCCCACATTTAATACTAATATTTTGAGGGTTTCTTATTTTTAGTAGGAGCATTGGTGTGTATTTGGGTTTGGTCCCCCAAATAAAATAATATTATTTTGAAAGTTTAAAGATTAATTATTTAAAGAAAGAAAATACAAAAACATACAATTTAGAAATTAATAACATTAAAAATATAACATAAAAACATCAAAACCAAAACAAACATTTTATTCAACTCATAGAAATTTTAAAATCAAACTTCATTATCCGGAAGATGTCCAAAGTTTGTCCAAATATGCTCAATCAAATCATGTTTTAGTTGATCATGAGCTTGTTTATCCCGAAGTCTTGTTTGACGAGTAATCGTACTGCTGATATTTGAACCCACACCGGCGGCACCAACGGTAAATGTTTGATCCACATGTTCTCCGTGTTGAAATTCAGAAATAATGTTTCGGTAACTGTATGTATGTCGTTCGTCTTCGACAATCATATTATGGAGTATTATGCATGATCTTATTACATTTGCCATTTTGTTTTTATCCCATAAACGAGACGGATTTTTAATAACGGCGAATCTAGCTTGCAAGACTCCAAAGGCACGCTCAACATCTTTCCTAACAGCTTCTTGTTTTTTAGAAAAGAGAGATTTTTTCCTACCTTGTGGAAGTCGGATTGATTGAATAAAAGTTGCCCAATTTGGATAAATACCATCAGTGAGATAGTACGCCAAGTTGTACTCCCTTCCGTTGACAACAAAGTTGACTTCCGGAGCTTGACCGGTTATTATGTCATCAAAAACATTAGATCGATCAAGAATATTAAGATCGTTCATAGTACCTGGAGCTCCAAAAAAGGCATGCCATATCCAGAGGTCATACGAAGCTACTGCTTCCAACACAATTGTAGGTTTTCCGGTTGACCGTGAATACATGCCTTTCCAAGCCGTGGGACAATTCTTCCACCCCCAATGCATACAGTCAATGCTACCAATCATCCCGGGAAATCCACGCTGTTCATTCTGAAAGAGTAGTCTTTGTAGATCCTCCTGTGTAGGACGTCTTAAGTATTTTGTTGCTTTGATCTTATTTGATGAAATGAGTTGCTACTTTGGTTATGAAGAAAGGAAGATAAAGAAATGACTTGTGTTGTTGGTTTGGTCGTGTTTGGTGTGAGTTATCATATATATAGTGGAGTTCCAGTTTGTAACCCGTGAGAGACCAAAACAAAAGAACATACATGATTACACCAACAACAAGTACCCGTGACAGAGACCAACACGTCCGTAGTCAAAATACATGTAATACCCGTGAGAGACCAAAACAAAACAACATACATGATAAGAAAACAACAAGTACCCGTGTAAATCATTACACCAACATGAACAAAATACATGTGAAAATGATGATTACACCTACAACCAGCAAATCAGTAAATTTTCTTAACTTATTTTCCTTACATATCTCATTAACTACATTCTCCAACCTTACCAGTTTCTGTTCAGTTGCGTTACTCTCATCATTGAACAAGGTTAAGTAATCTACCTTCTCAGCCATCACTTCATATCGTCTATCACTGTCCCTCAACTCCTCCATTACAGCCACATCCCACCACTTGTGAATATGCATCTCACCATCATCGACATTTGGACATGTGAAGAACCTGCAATAAATAAGGAGTTAGTACGTATACGAAACTTACACTTATACTTTATTTAAACTTATACTTCATCACATACCTTCTGTTGTAGCAGTTGGTTAAAAAAGGCTTCGCACCACAATAACATTCCTTCGGGAATCCATGCTCCACCTCCGGTTGAGGTGGGTATTGCCTCGACTCTGCTTCATCCAACGAATCAATGCGAATGCGGCACAGAACTTGTTAGTATGGTCATTTATCTTGTGCCAACGCTGCTTGCAATGTGTCACCAGCATCTGTTCCCCACCGTTTCTAGCGTGAGGAGTGTCACAATAGTATTTTTGAATCCTGCTCCAGAAGCTTCCTCCCTTTTGTTGATTTGCAACGATGGGATCTTTTGAAGTGTTGAGCCATGCGGAGATCAAGACTTCATCATCAGCAGGTGTCCATGTCTTTCTCTCCTTGCGCTCTTTTGGTGTTTCTTGCGAGCTGTGAGGAGAAGGTTGGGAGCTGTGAGGAGAAGGTTGGGAGCTGTGAGGAGAAGGTTGTGAGCTCTGTCCAGAAGGTGGATAACTTTCCCAATGAAAGTTATCATTTAAACCACCTTCTTCTTGACTGTTAAGCAAGTTGAAGTAAGAAGAAGACTGAAAGAAGGGATTATTAGAATCCATAGGAAGAAACGGATAAGGAAGAGAAGGAATGCGAGGAGAAGAGAAGATAAGAGCAGAGAAGAGAAGCGGGTATAGAAGATGATCAATGCGAAGAGAAGAGAAGAGAAAAGCAGAGATTAGAAGCGGGTATAGAAGAGAAGGAATGCGAAGATAAGAGATGCGAGTATAGAAGAGAAGTGAATATCATTTACAAGTGAGAAAGGGAAGATAAATGAAAGAGATTTATGGTTTAAAACCTTACTTGCAATAACTATCAAAACTTAAAGACCAAACAACAAATGTCTAATCACAATTTATGACAAGTACACATTACAACTACCAAATTAAACAAGAAACTATGAACAAACAACACTAAAATTAAATACAACCAACTACACAACAATGCTACCAATTTATTACAAGTAAACATTACAACTACCAAATGAGAAACCTAAAAAAAAACACAACCATACGAATCAATGCGAGACATCATACGAATGACATTGTTAAAAAAATTTATCCAAAAATCATACGAATGACAATGACTATCTTAATCAACCAAAAGTTGTATCAAAATCAATGTCAAAAACATTTTACCAACCATACCAATGACACAACAATCACCAAATTGAAAACCTTGATAAAAAAAAATTTAACCTATCTCAATGTTAAAAAAATAGACCGAGACACAAAGATGATGATCCTTTAACATTTAAGAAAAAAAAACCAAAGTTTAACGATACTCAATGTTTTAAAAAAATTTTGACCAAGACACAAACATGTTTATAAGATCAACAACTACAGCAAAGGACAAACGACACAGACACAACTCGATCTTCACACAGAGACATAACGATCCATCGAACAAATGAAAAAAACAAAAAAAACACCAAAGAAACATAACCTAAATCATTTACCCTAATTCAATATCCCTAAATCAATAACCCTAATTCAATAACCCCAATTAATTAACCCTAATTGAATAACCCTAATTCAATTACCCTAATTCGCAAACCCTAATTATCTAACCCTAATTCGATAATCCCAAATCCCTAACCCTAATTCGATAATCGGCGC
The DNA here is from genome assembly GCF_030686135.1 of Camelina sativa. Lineage (NCBI taxonomy): Eukaryota > Viridiplantae > Streptophyta > Magnoliopsida > Brassicales > Brassicaceae > Camelina > Camelina sativa. The sequence continues at coordinate 1,838,849 of NC_141891.1, read as the reverse complement.
CAATCAAGGTTAAATCTCATGTAGTGGGAAGAAGACTAACCTTATTTAGACGGATATCATCGGGAGAGAAGCTCGAACCGCCGGACAAGCTTCGGGTGACAGGGACAGATCGCTTCGGGAGAGAAGATCGAACCGCTGGACGTCTTAGGTATTGAAGATCGGACCGGCTTCGGATGCGACAGAAGATCGGCTTCGTTAATCTGGCAAGATTTTCCGGTGAAAAGAACAGAACGTCGTGGAGGATCGAATCGCCTTCGTGGTCGCCGTCAAGAGGGAGAAGAAAGAACTCGGGATGATTTTGTCTCCCGAATACATTTTTTTTAGACCTAGCTTATTCGAGAACAAATCACACGGCTACACGTGGCGAAGAGGACGGTAAAAAAACGTCCCCAAATAAGAACCGTTTTTCAGATATTGGGCTTTTTTCATTTAAATTTAAATCCAATAAATATTGGGGACGGGCCAAATCCACGCCATTGTGGATGGTCTGACGCTATGCGCGGACTTATACTCTATATTGCCTCATATTAATGTAGAGTTTTTTTTAGTTTTTTTTTTAGTTGTGGAAATCTTAAAAAATATAATTTGACGTTGATTGTTTTAATACTTTACATATGTTTTTTTTATTTTATAATTGAATTATTAGATACATGCATGAACAACTTTGTTTTGAGAGATTTAAACATTTTATAATTTTTGTCTAAAATTTCAAAAGAAATTATTTTAAATGAAAGCTTGATCTAAGGATGCATATTTTGTAACAAAGTTTTTTGGTTGAATAAATTTTACATTCATTCAAAAAAAAAAGCTTAAATATTTAGATGTATTTATATTTAATAAGCTTCTCAATTAAATACTATGAAACACTAACATTTTCTTTTATCAAGAATTACAGCTTGGCTAAATGTTTAATAGATATAGTTAAGATAGACATCTTCATTTCATGTTAGCTCTTCAATTTTTTGAATATAACTCTAGAATTTGGTTTTTAACGAGAATTTAATTCAGTTTTCTTTTTGACAACTTATAAATATTAGAATATGAAAACCAACAGTTATGTATTTATTCAACTATCCTTCTCTTTGTCTTTGTATTTTTCTAAACCAACATTCTACAATTTTATTCAACTATCTTCCATTTGATATTGAACAAAACCTCAATCTTCTTTATAAATAAAATTTTATTTATTTAGAGACAAACTTTCATAAATTTCTCTATAATATTAACCAATATTTCTCTATCACTGCTGCAACTCTTCAAACTATTGATAAAATTGTAATGCCTAAACTATATACTCATACATTCATGGTTTACACTAAGAGAAAAAAGTGGCGCTTTGATTCACTCCGGATGCCCTTTTGTCTTTTGGTGATCCATCTATTTTCTTGGGACATGTTCTAAGCATCTCTAAATTTTTATGTAAATACTAAAACTTTTTGTGATACTAAAAAAAAAAAAAAATCATGAAAGATGTTTCGTATTCCTTTTAAGTTTATGTCTGTTTGCTTTTAATAGGATAGACATGTGACACTCTCTCCGTTGCTGACGTGTTAGAATTACTTAAATGATGTTTTGCTTATTGATGCAAAGTTGATATTCAAACCCTGGTACATTACCTCTACAACTGATAGTTTGAAACAAAAATGAACAGTTTTTTCTTTTTTGGTTAAAGACTAATAATATATTCGTACCGAACACTAACATAACAGAAAGCATACGAATAAACCCATATTGTAAGTAAACAAAATAAATAAATAAAATAATAATGATGAAAATCGGCGGTGTCGAAGATGACATATATAAAAAGGCTCCACAAATTCGATAATAATGGAAATAATTATAAGGTGGGTCGACGTAAACAACATGCACGTGTTTTCCCCATGGACCTGTTTCGTCTTTCGTGCATGGTATATTGTCCTTACTATGGCCGTCATAAATTTCAATTTACTCGATCTCATTATCACCCACCAAATTATTATACTCTTTTAATACCACATCATATCATATCATATAACATGTCGTATACGTTGTTATTATATATACTCTGTATCATATGTCGTCGGTCGAAGTATACAGTTCAGTAATTATCACATTATCGATCGAGACAACACATCGATATTCCGTGGATTTATTTCAGTAACCACACTATATTTTACATGACAATTACGATTCTTTTAGATATATAGGTTCGATCTGTCTAAGATTTACCGAGCATAAAACAAATGTAGATAGAGACGACACATAGGTTTATATTAACATTATGCACATCTATCAATCAGCCATATATATATATTTGGAATCATATCTCAACTTGCGTTTGGTACGATAAATAAAAGAGAAAGGGACAACCTAACCAACGCTTATAATTTGACATGACAAACAAAAATACAATTAGAATCTCTCATGATCTCTGAGCCATCACTAGCTGTACGTATGGCTCTTTCTATCTTACCCACCAATCTTCTTTGTTTGCTTCTCTTCGCTGCTATTTTAAATAAAATAATTTTGTTATACTTCTCTGCTTCCTTTCGCACAAACAGTTCTGTTCTTTTAAGGGATCTATTAATGATTTTCAACTTAGATGGGAACCATAGCCACTCGGATGGGGAGCCTCCGCTTCATCTTCACCGTTGGAAATGACACGATCTCGTCTTCCTCAGCCGTCCAACTACATGTAATTAACAATTAGTATCATATAATCGTAAAATATGACAATTTAATCGACATTCATGTCTCGGTTCAGATTTGGTATAGTATGTGTCATGTGTGTGACACTGTGACTTGTGGACGGAATAACACCTTACAAAAAATTTAGACCATGGTTCAAATTTAAAGGCATGATCGGTTTACCTGTACCGGGTGACGAGGTGGTGAAGAAAGATGGCTATCTCGAGCTTCGACAGTTCTAAACCAGGACATAGCCTTTGCCCACCGCCAAAGGGTGTGAAGCAATTACTGCTGTTTGCCGATCCATTAATCCTCTGTTACACAATATAATTGATTAATGAAACTTAAGTATAACTGTATAAGTAGTTGAGTGCTATAAGAAGAAGCTAAAGTAAATCAGAGGAAGAGAAGTGTGAAAGATTATAGGAAAAAGAAGTGACGTACGTCCCATCTCCACGGATCGAATTGATAGGGATTCTCATAAATGTCTTCATCCATGTGAACCGATATGAATGATGCCAATACACCCCATCCTTTTGGTATCAAGTAACCTGCCATTCATTCCCACCAATATTTATATTTAATTTTCTTAGGAAAATATATTCATTATCATCAAAATTCAATAACACCTTTCATCACAAAATGTATAAGCATATGATCTAATAAAATCTAAACAATTCAGATCGATCAATATAACTAACTTTGTTTTACCTTTAATTTCAACATCTTTGAGAGCCTTCCTCCACACTCCGTTAATGATGTTAGCCATTCTCAGCGTTTCGTTTATCACCTGTGTTTGTATTTTGAAAACGTCAATATTTTATTTTCTCTATATCAAGGTGGTAATTTTTTTGTGAAAAAGTAAAAATAAAAAATACTTACATTTTGAGTAAAAGAGAGAGACATATAATCAGTCCAATTGTATACTTCACCCGATTCCAATTTCCGCCTCTTCATCTCCATATTCTCCTCCTACAATTACCATCAAAAAATAATTAAAATGGGGAAAAGCAGTAAAAACAAAAAAAAAAACGCAATAAAAAATAATGCGTTTTGATTGAAAACATGAATGGCGTTGAAAACAAAGCGTTTCTGTGACGCGAAACGCTATTTTTTGTCAGGCGGTGTGGTCGCTCGTACAGACAAAGGCGTTTAATTACAAATCGTCCTCTTCTGACAGCCGTCCACTCCGCTTTTTAATCCTACGTCTATAATACTCTCACGTGTCACCTCCCTTCACACACGTGTGTGTTGTGTGTACTCGTGTGTCTCGTCTGTAAAGACTTTCGACAGCGACCACGGATACAAAAGTCAAACTGACCCCACCGATTCGAAAACTATATAAATCTCAGCCGTTGAAATCTCCTCAATAAGACAAACATCTAATCAATCTTACGGTCCACAGACGTCGGCAAATTTTGCATTAAGACACACACGTGTAATCTGTTGTTGTATAAACAACAAGTTGTGTAATGTGTACATCCAAAAAAAAAGACGTACCACGAGTTTGGCTAAGGCGACGGGATTGTCACTTAGGAATTTGACAGCCAAGGTCATCGCCGTTGGCATTGTTTCCTCTCCGGGTATTATCATCTCTACGATCTTTCCGCTGACGAAATCCGACGGCTGATATTGCTTCTCTGAATCATCACCGTCACTAACATCTCTTAAAAGCACATCCACCACGTCATTCGCCGGAGACGCCGTCGTACCCGCCGCCACTTGTCTCTCCTCCACAACCTTTTTAACCATCTTTATTAATCTCTCTTTCGCCTGCATGATTGATTGCACATATTAAACCCTAGCTAGAGAATTGCACACTAACAAAATGTAATCAAAATACTCATGTGCTCATGTAATATAAGGAATATATAATTTACCTTTAGGGATTTATAGAGTCTAGTTCCTGGGAATTTGATGGGAATACAAATTAAACCCTTGATGAATTCTTCGAACTCAAGTTTGAGAATGTCCAAATCTTCACCAGGGGCTGTGCTCATCAGCACTTTAACTAATATCTCGAACGTCATCTAAAAAAACAACAACAAAAAAACGTTATACGAATCAAAATTTGTTATACTTGTACATGATTCAAGTATTCAACTAGACATAACGTGTGACCAAGTTGTTTGTAAGCACGTATACTTTCAAAGACAAATACCTTTTTGATCTCATCTTGAACATGAACCAAAGGAAGTTGAGCCCAAGAAGCCAAAGTGAGACAAACTGAGGTCTCGATGTCTCGAGTGATCCGGTCTTTAAGGTGAGGAGATCTGAGGAAGGCGCTAATGAGCGTGTGAAGCCTTTTTTGGTGAGGTCCATTGATGCTGAGAATAGAGTTTTCTCCTAGTAATTCGGTGATTGATTTAGGGTATGCAGGGACAAATATGTTCCCGTGGTTTTGGAGCACCACTTTGTTGACCTCTGCGTCAGTTGATACTATGATTGGTGTCCCTATTATGTTCGTCTTGAACACCTTTCCGTATCTAAAAATAGTTAAGATGTAACAAGATTTCGGTAAGAAACATAGAACTAATTCTACCTCATCTGAATTCAAATCCGGTATTACGTTTCCATGAAAACTTTACGCTAAACTAGATTTCGTGTACAATAAATTATCCATTCTAGCTAATGGTCTTGACAAATAATGTACTAAACTAGATTTCGTGTACAATAAATATTTTTTTCAAAAAAACTATATGAGATAATAATACATTTCGTAGTGAGAAATTTCTTTTGTTGTATGGGTTTGGTATATGCACAGTTATATACACATCCCTTCGGCTTAAATGAATGGTGAATTAAATGGAAAGGTGAAGTCTACGAGAGAAGTAGGCGAATGGTGTATGGCTACAAAAAGAAACATTTCATCCATGTCTATTTGCTGCCCTTTTATATACTAATGATATATCTTCCCCTCGAACATCCCGAGGTTCTTCTTCTTTAACCAAAAAAAAAAAAAAAGTATAGACGATAACTCGATATTAATGTGCTAGTGTTCGTATATCTAAGACTAGCGAGCGATACCGAAGATAAAGAATCAACGGATATATCATCATGAAAATTATATTATGGTGGAAAAAAACGTGAAGGTGTCTGATTTAAGAAAAAAATATATACAATAAGGTAAAGGATAAATCAGTGGGTATTCAAGAGGACCCATTTTAAAAATTTTATTAGCATACAAGAAATAATAATGAATAGCAGAAGAACACAAGAAAGATGTTTAGTGCATACTAAAATAATAATAACATAGGAAACTAATATACTAGTAAACAGAAGAGATAAAGATGACACATGAAATGTAGTGAACTCAATCATCCCAAAAAAAAAAAAACACACACACGCTTAAACTATTTTGCTGTTGTATACGGCCAAGAACATGAAGACAGCTTGGTTTTGTCAGTCCTTTTTTATATATAATATAAGGTGAAAAATTATGTTATGTCAAAGAGTTCAAGTTTAACTATTCGCATCTCCAATAGATTTATTTGTATTTTTCTTAAAATCATCATTACTATATATAACTACTTAAAAAGAGATCAGTTAGTTATATTTTTACAAAAATAGTTCTTAATTTTCTGTTGTAAATTTTGTTAGTAATTTATGTTTAGATGAAGAAACAAAAAAGTTAGTTCTCTAGGGTTACTATACTGAATATATAGTTGGAAATAGGCACTAGGCATGCAGGACAATTGAATTATAAAGAACAAAAAGACGACCCTAACTAGTAACTAAGCAGACGTAATTAAGGGATACAAATCAATTTTGAATTGTCTCTTTTGAATTCGATATAAAAAAGTTTAGTTTATATTATAATAAGATTTGATAGAAAACGACTTTTCTTATTTTCTGGTTAAAAGAATTTAATAGAAAAAAGAGACTTACAAAGATTTTCGTTTTTCCATGAAGGTAACCGGCCGAGAAGAATAACCACAAGCGATGAAGTTTAGGGTTTCTCCGATCAGCGGCCAGCCTAAGCTCCCCTTTGGAATCATTCCCTTCTTCTTCTTCTCTTCTTGTTCATCTCCTCCATCTTTCTTTTTAGATTCTCTTAGACGAAACCAGAACCATGGACGGAGAAGTATTCCGGCCGTCAAAACCAAGAAACCAGCAACCCAATAGTCCATGAAATCAAAAGGCCAAGAAATATTTTCCGGTGACCAGAAAAGTTCTCTTCTTAGCGGAGGATACGTACACCAAAAAAATCTAAGGATATGCCTAAGCACATGTGGATGTAGCCAAAATTGACAAAAAAAAGAGAATTGTAAGAAGGTTTCCAACAGAAAATGGTTTCTCAATCCTCAAAAACCATGCAGGAAGAGGAAGTGAGAGAATAAATATTTGAAGAGCTAAAGCTATGGTGATGTCATTGTCAATGTGGGCAAAACAGAGGAATTAATGATATTATAAAATCCACTTTTACCTGCCTCTCAACTATATAGTAAATATATTAATATACATTTATTGTCTTTTAAAAACTTTTAAAACAATTTAGTACAATATGTGTATATATATATATTCAAGTTAAGAAATCATCATAAATTGTTACTATTTTTTACTATAATCTTGAAGTTACAATATACATCTCAACAATTTAGTAAGCATTAATGACAATTTATTTAGTTAGCAACATTTGGACATATCTATTTAGTCATAATTCGATTTTCACATGTATATATATCTAAAGAATTGCATGAATTAGTAATAACGAACTGAATTTTAGTTATACATAGTATTTGTTATTTTAATAACTAAAACCATAAGATTTAGATTTCTGTATTTTTAACTAAAGAAATCCTCTCAAATTTTCCATAACTCCTAAAAATCATGAAAATCCAAATCTACCAACTATTTTAAATAACAATAGATTTTAAGATAGATTTTTAAATCATTAGTTCAATAACAGTGGATTTCAGGAGATTTTAATCCATGATTGAATAACATAGAATTTGTAAAATTTACACAAATCACTTAAAATGTCAAGTTGAATACACCCACTTGGTTCAGATTTCATTTTTATAAATCATAGAATTAATTTTTCTGTATATCATGACATACTCATATGTTGTTATTTTTATTTTTAAAAAGTCACCTCTGTATATTTTATTATTTTTAACTGATATTAATTTAGGTTAATACAAATGATTAAATTAAATTATTTGAGTCAACATGATACTATAATATTTTTATAAACCTGAAAATTAAAAATTAAAAACTATATTTTGATTTGTCAATATTTTGGTATATATGTATAGACTTCATATCTCCATAACCTTTCTTATATTTTCTTAATTGTGTTATGTAAGAAAATATAGCTTTATAGTTTAAACATAAAGCTTTTTGATTGTATTATTTATGATAGATTGCATTATTAGTTTTTGCTATTAAATTAAGATTATCAATAAGTATGATTTTGTTATTGTTATTTCTATAAATAAATATAACTAATTAAAACAATTGAATATATTTAGTGTGTAATTTGATATATCTAAAAGATTGTCACAGTCAGATTAGATTCTTCAACATTGAATAATCGTAGTACTGTGTATAGAGAATATTGGTCGATCTACACTAGGTTTAGGAGAATTTAATTATTCATATTTAAAAGATACTACCAATTAAGTACTCTTAAAATGCATTGAAACATCATATGCGTATGCATCTTTATTATTTTGATCCGTGATAGTAGTAGTGGTGTATTACTAATACACTACTCTTATAACATCGGATCCGTATTTCTAAAACCTGCAGCTCCAAGTCGACGCTAATAGTACTATTAATTTAATTTAAGAGCAGCAAAACATAATTGTATGAATTTTTTTTTTTTGTCAACTGAGAATATATTGAAGACATTGGGTCCGATTGGTAACGTATAGAAAGCTGTACAAAAAAGCTGTAAGCTGGAGCTGTAAGCTTTTAGTGAATAGTGCAAAGCTGTAAGAAAAAACTGTACATAAAAACTGTATGAAAAAGCTGAAAGTAAAGTTTTTTTGTAAAGCTTTTAGTAAAGTTTTTGTGATTGTTAAATATTAAAACTGTATATTTGTAAAGTTTTTAAGAAGTGTTACCAATCATACCCATTAATTTGGGTTACAACAAGACTTGAGTAAAGTCAGAACCTATACAAAGGCCTAAAGACTAGTAGTTTCTAGTCACTAAATACCCCATCTAACATAATTGTATGATAAACAAAACAAAATGGAGATGAATTAAATGAGGGGACAGAAATTGGGAGCGGCTATTGCGCCACGCTTAGGCCAATTTGTCTCGTCTCATTTTTAGATATTAGATAGCTACTTCTCACCCCCACTCATTATTATTTTGTTTTTCAGTTTTTCTATTCATTATTTTGTTTTTCCATTTATAGAAAAATCCTTGTACACTCGTTCTTGATTCTAGTCCACTATTAGCAACATGTAAATATATTTTACGCGCCAAATGGTTTACAAATAGCAAGCAATAAAACCCGTATAACAAAACATTACTGTATTACGTTACTAATTCCAACGTTGTAAAAGTTTTGTACTACCGCAAAAATTTGACTTTTCTACGAAACGCCAAAGTCATATATTATCAATGTTTGTAAGTTTTGTTACTCGGTTATAATTTGAACTAATAATACTCGATCATAGTTATCATCAATATGTTTATATCTCAATAATGAGATCCACTTCCCTGGACCAAATTGTTTATTAGCAAAGTATATGATTGAAAACAAAGTAAACATAAACTTCATAATACAGTATCGGTTATGAAAACAAAAGATCATCGAATGCTTTGACAAAATATATATAAAATTCGAGATCTGCTTTAGAATGCGAAACAATGATGAACATGACTTCATTGATTAATCCATGATCTTATTATAAGAAACATAGACAGACGACACACATTATGTTAATCAGTGCTATTAAACTAGTATTTTATTTGCTTATGCCATTGAATTAGAACAATACTTGGGTTCACCCCTAGGGGTGAACCTCTCTATTCACCCCCTAATAAAATAAGGCAATAAAATCTGTATACATTATTATAAAATTAAAAAACTTAAACCGCATTTTAATAAATCCAAACCGACATATATGAAATCTAAACCCTAACCATCTCATTTGTGAACCCAAACCGTATATAATTTCGTTCTACTTATAAAATCTAAACCCTAACCATCTTATTTATGAACCCAAACCGACATATAATTTCGTTCTAATTGTGAAATCTAAACCCTAACATCTCATTTGTGAACCCAAACCGACATATTATTTTGTTCTACTTGTAAAATCTAAACCCTAACTATCTCATTTGTGAACCCAAACCGACATATAATTTCGTTCTAACTGTAAAATCTAAATCCTAACCACCTTATTTGTAAACCCAAACCGACATATAATTTCGTTTTAATTGTAAAATCTAAATCCTAACCACTTCATTTGTAAACCCAAACCGACATAATTTTATTCTAAGTTTAAAAATCTAAACTAAGCCAATATTTAACTTTCCTTAATTAAAAGTATACAGAATTTGTTTCCTTAATTTGGTTTACTTTTTAATTTAATTTTAATTTATTTTTGAAATAAAATATTAGAAGGAAGATTCTAATTGGCTAAAAGAAAAGGGGGTGAATGGAGAGGTTCACCCCTAGAGGTGAACCTAAGTATTTTTCATTGAATTATTAAAGTATGAATGTACGATTATCGATATCATATACTCCATATTTTATATACTCCAATATTTTGTCAATTAACATATAATATCGTATTAAATGGTGACAAATAATAATCACTAATGCAAAGAACTAGCTATGTTATATTAGGTTTAACATAATAATACTAATACAAATCACTAGGTTTAGATATACGAATACCAACTTGTTACTTAGTTAGTAGTATTACTTATGAGTTATGATACTTAATCCAACTTTACTATTGGGGAGTGTGATCACTATAACATGTGATCGGAGGTCTTTTAACCTTTTGACTTAATATCCAAGAGTATTAATTAATAATCGAATCTATGACTGATAAAAAGCGAAGTTACACATGTTTTTTTTTTTTTTTTTTTTAATAAAAAAGCTTTCTGACCATGTTAATAAAAAAGGTCGGTCCACAATAAATTAATTAGAAAGCTTTCTGCCTAACCTGTTTGTATAATATTTAGACCACAACTTGTAACAACACGTTAGCATTGTTAGGATTTAGATTCCGACCATCAACACAAGAAACAAAAAGATACGTTTGAAATACCCTAACGATTAACGTCTTATCTGTTTGTTAATATTTTTACAGCAAGTAGAAAATAATTAGGCTCCAAGGCTCAAGTTATCCAGTTCTTGATACCTGTAGTCTGGAGACTACACAGACAAATTAAAATGTCTCGAGCTGTGAACCTTTTTTTTTTCTTATGTTAAATAAATAATTTGTGAGAGTACCCATATATATATTTATTGCTGTTTCCATCGCATAGAGAGAGCATAGCAGCAGAGATACAAAAAGATTGACTTGTCATTGTCAAATCAACCATTTGGTGATTTCGAAAAACTCACCATCGCCATTGAAGACCTCTCTCTCTCCTCTGTTTCTTTATCTTTTCGATTACAAAATTTTACTTTCTAAAAAACAATAATGGTTCTCTGTAATTTTTTCTTAATTTTGTCAACTATAAAAAAAAAAGTATACAGAAGGGTAAAAAAAAGTATTGGAATCAAAAGAAAACGAAAGTTTAACTTAACTTGCGCAAGACGCAACAACAGCATCGACACCATCATCGTGAAACAAGGACATTTTACTAATGGCTACAGCTTCTCCGTATAGTGATGCCTTCGTTGATTTCTCAATCCGGACCTCCACGAAATCCCCAACTTCAGGATTCCTCTTCAAACCATCATCACCAAGAGATGCTTTATCAAACAGAGGCTTTGTGACAAACGAAACTCGGTGTCCTTTATCTGTTTTCCCGATGAGTTCTGTCTCAGGCGCTCTCTTGTTTGGTCCTTCGACTAGAACTAACTGCATTGATCCGACTTGAGAGTCGTAACACGGACCTGTGGTTTCACGGAATGCTTCTATTAGTTCTGTTAAACGTCTCTGCTTGACTTCCTCTGGAACATCGTCTATGTAATTCCGATGAGCGTGTGTCTTTTCTCTCATGCTGTATGCAAACATATACGCCATATCGTATCCAACTGCTCTCACCAGGCTTAAGGTTTCTTCATGCTCTTCTTCGGTTTCTCCACAGAAGCCTACCACCAACACACACACACACACACACACAATCCAGTGTAAGGCTTCTAAATGAAGAAAAAAACATGGAACAGGTTTAAGCAATGTTTTTTTGAGTTGGCTTACCAGTGATAAAGTCGCTGGTTATAGCCACATCTGGTATAATACTCCGAATCTTTTTAACAAGATCCAAGTAAGCTTCTCTGGTGTAACCTCGACGCATCTGTTCAAGTATTCTGCTATTACCAGATTGTGCAGGAAGATGGATGAGATTGCAGATATTATATCTATCTCTCATCAAATATAACAACTCGTCAGGGTAATCTTTAGGATGAGGCGAGGTAAACCTAAACCGCATCTCTGGAAACTCCAAGGAGAGTCTGTCCAAGAGATCAGCAAATCGCAAACCCATGTTTTTAACTTTACACCTGCTCGAGAATCCTTCACTGTATTCCCACTTAGCACCTGACTCAGGATCAGACGAATCATCGTTATAGCTGTTCACATTCTGCCCTAGAAGCGTAACTTCTTTCACACCGGCTTCCCACAGCTCCTTAACCTCTAGGACTATGGACTCCACGGGACGTGACCTCTCTCTGCCTCTAGTGAAAGGAACAATGCAGAAAGCACACATGTTGTTGCAGCCTCTCATAACCGAAACAAAAGCAGTAATTGAGTTTTCAGAGATTCGCACTGGTGATATGTCAGCGTAAGTCTCTTCTAAAGAAAGAAGAGTGTTGATTCCTTTCTGTCCATAGTCTACTTCTTCCAATAGCCTCGGGAGATCTCTATAAGCATCAGGACCACAAACCACATCAACCATTTTATCAGAATCTAGAATCTTATCCTTTAGTCTCTCAGCCATACATCCCAAAACAACAACTTTAGGAGGTTTGAGTGAGTGTGCTCTTCCTTTAGCAACATTGAACTTCCATTCACGTTTCAGGAACCAGAAATAGTTAAGTCTTTGCCATACTCTCTGTTCAGCATTCTCTCGGATAGCACAAGTGTTGATGAATATAACTTCAGCACTCTCAGGATCAGCCACCACTTCTTTATAACCTGACTTTTTCATGATCGAAAGAACTATCTCCATGTCGTTTATGTTCATCTGACATCCATATGTTTCATGATAGATCCGACCTTTTGACGCAACATCGGTAGTATCTAATGTGCTTTCAAAGAGCAAATTCAAAAAGAATAGTATAAGTTCTAAAGCTTAATCCACATAATCAATTGCACAACTTGAAAGATAAAGGTCAAAACTTTTGACTGACCACTAAAACTAGAACAATGACGAACATAATCTTCCACAATCTATGCATTGATGAACAAACAGATTGACTTAAAATGGTTTCTGCAACTTAAATTTCGAAACTTTAGGGTCCCCAATTGAGTCCAACACCAATTAGGTTGCATAACAAACAAAATTGATGTTAAAAATCAAAACTTTAAAAACTCCTAAACCTATAATAGAGGACTTACTCAGATTCGATTTCGGGAGTGGTAAGAGAAGCTTGAGTTGGAGACGAACTGTTGGAGGCTTGGACCATCAAACTTACCAGAACCAGCAACTTGAGAAACAGAGAAGCTTCTAGAAAGGTTTAAGGCAAACCCATTCTTCCTCTTGATAGGTTTATGTGCGAGACGATGCGTGCTGTGGCAACGAGGGAGAAGAGAAGCAGCAGAGGAAGAAGTATGGATTAGTTTCGAGGAGAGGAATGTGAGAGCGAAACAGCGTCGTGTAGAGGCTTTGAAACAGAGAGAGCAACCGTGAGGGTTGATGAGAATGGAGGAGAGCGAAGATGACGCCATTGGAGAAAAGATGAGGAGCTCTTCAAAGTCTCCACCAGAACAAACAACGGGAGGCTCTCACTCGGTCAGGCTTAGGGATTCATAGTTACAATCTACTCAGACTAAAACGCTGCGTTTCGTTATCCAGACTCAGGGGTAATATTGGTATTTCACTCTCAGCCTCTCACTTTAACTAACATCTTTGGTTAGAACGAAGAAGAAGACGTGGAGGAGTAGAAGAAGTAGAAGAGTGATGATGATGATGATGATGATGCAGAGATTGAGAAGATCGGAAGAGTTTATAAGATTTGGATTTACATCTCTGATTAATCTCCGACCAAACAAGAACTCAGTGTCCCGTTCTCTGTCAGGTTTGATTTCATCTTCAATTTGACTTTTGTAATTAGATTGAGAGATGAATAAAAAAAAACTGAACTTTGATTTATGGGTTTAGGTTTTGTGAATCACTACGACACAAAAGGCAAGCTTTTTGAGTCAAAGAATGGGAACCATTATAATACTGAGCTTCATCATCGATGTCTTGGTAAAAATTTGGGGATGCTGCAGCAGTACAAGTGTTTTGGGTCATCATCTGCTTCACAAATTGAGAGAAACCCTTTGTTTTCGTCGTTGGATTCGAAGGATGTTAGCTACTTCAAGGAGATATTAGGTGACAAAAACGTGGTTGAAGATGAAGAGAGGCTTGAGACTGCAAATACTGATTGGATGCAAAAGTACAAAGGATCTAGTAAGCTGATGCTCTTGCCTAAGAACACAGAAGAGGTGTTTTTTCTGACCATTACATTGTTTGGATTGCGATGAAAAATTTGTGTTTGACATTGACTGTATTTATTGTGTGCAGGTGTCTCAGATACTTCAGTATTGTGATTCGAGGCGTTTAGCTGTTGTTCCTCAAGGGGGAAATACTGGTCTTGTTGGTGGAAGTGTGCCTGTTTTTGATGAGGTTCGATACTTTTTTTTCTCGACTGATGTTGGTTGGTGATGATCAAACTGTTGGCTAGGTAGTTTGAAAGCTAGCAAAGGAAAATTTCAGGAATGTGAGAGATAGGAACATAAGGAAAAGAAGTTTTTTTTTCGATCATAGATGTGACAAAAGTTTGCGGCATTTTTGCAGGTGATCATCAATGTTGGTTTGATGAATAAAGTCTTAGCTTTTGATGAGGTAAATATGGCAATCTTATATTCTAGTGTCAGTTACTTACTTCTTAGGTAGCTGTTCCAATAGTTTTCATAATGCAAAAAAAATCAAGGATACTTGATCTTGATGATGATGATACGATGCTCTATGTTCAGGTCAGTGGTGTCTTGGTATGTGAAGCAGGATGTATTTTGGAAAATCTGGCAACTTTCCTTGACACGAAAGGGTAATTTAACCATGACTTCTAACCCTCTTTTAGTAACAATGAACTAAAAATTAATAAAAGAATGTCTTTTTTTGTCGGATATAGAAACATAAAATTTTTGTTTCCTCAGTTTTATTATGCCTCTGGACTTAGGTGCAAAAGGAAGCTGTCATATTGGTGGAAATGTTTCAACTAATGCTGGTGGTTTACGCCTTATTCGTTATGGCTCACTTCATGGAACCGTATTGGGTAATGACTTACAGTTCTGGTCACTTTTGATCCATCTGAAATACATTTGATTTGAGTTTCAACTTCATCATCTTTAATTTCTCACCATCTCAGGTCTAGAAGCTGTCACCGCAAATGGCAATGTTCTTGACATGCTTGGAACTTTACGCAAAGACAACACTGGGTACGACTTAAAACATTTGTTTATCGGTAGGTATTATTTTTATTATGTTGTGCTTGTACTGTTATTTCAAATGTCACTTCATCACCAAAAGAGACTGATACATCTTAAATTTGCTCTTTTCTTGTTTCAACAGGTAGCGAAGGATCACTTGGTATTGTAACTAAAGTTTCTATTCTCACACAACCAAAATTGTCTTCTGTAAATTTAGCTTTCATTGCCTGCAAAGATTATCTCAGCTGCCAGGTTTATGACAGTTTTCTTCCGTATTCTGTAATTGAATTCTCTCTACAGAGAAGATAGCGTGTAAACTGTTGTTTTCTCTCCTTATGTTTCTTTTCTTTCCAGAAAATTCTTGTTGAAGCAAAGAGAAATCTTGGAGAGATACTATCGGCTTTCGAGTTCCTTGATAGCAATTCAATGGATTTGGTAAGCTTGCATTCTAGATACTCTATCTTGTGTACAAGTCTTTGAGTTTTGTTAAATCCTTTCGTTTTTAATTCATTCTACAGGTACTGAACCACCTAGACGGTGTACGTAATCCAGTTTCCTCTACGGAGAACTTTTATATTCTGATAGAGACAACGGGGAGTGATGAAACTAATGACAGGTATAATGAATTTTCCGGTCTTTCTTGAGACTTTCACAATTTTCCGTTTCATTCAAATGAGGCTCTCTGCCAAGTATTCAGATCCCTTGAGAGAGTTTTTTCCTGGTTGAAAAACTAATGCAGGGAGAAGCTTGAAGCTTTCCTGTTAAAATCACTGGAAAAAGGTTTAGTTTCTGATGGTGTAATCGCTCAAGACATTAACCAAGCATCCTCATTTTGGCGCATACGAGAGGTAAAAACCTTTTAAGAGTTATTTCCCCTGAGAACTCTTGATGTTACTCGACGAATAATGTGATAATTATTACCCTGCAGGGTATAACAGAGGCATTGCAGAAAGCAGGAGCTGTTTACAAGTATGATTTATCCTTACCGGTTGAAGAAATTTACAATATTGTCAACGATCTTCGAGGGAGATTAGGTAAGAAACATATCAGTTTACTAGCTACTTTTAACCGAAAGATTCAGTGAAAAACTGCAACCAAACATGCATATGCTTCAGGTGACTTAGCAAATGTTATGGGATATGGTCACCTTGGAGACGGAAATCTACATTTAAACATCTCAGCGGCAAACTATAATGATAAGGTAAAATACAAATATCAAGTTGAAACATTCCAAGAGTTTAAATAATCATCATTCAATAACTCTTTCCTTGCAGCTTTTAGGTTTGATAGAACCTTATGTCTATGAGTGGACATCAAAGCACCGTGGAAGCATCAGTGCAGAACATGGATTAGGTGTAATGAAAGCTAATGAAATCTTCTACAGCAAATCACCTGAAACTGTGAGTTAACAAACAACAAATGGAACTATGTAGACAACGTTCCTGTCACTATATTCTTACCGGAATATAAAATATGCAGGTTGCAATAATGGCTTCCATTAAAAAGTTGCTGGACCCTAAGGGAATTCTCAACCCATACAAAGTTCTTCCTCACTCTCTCATCTCTCACTAAGGTAAAAAAAAGATTATTATGTTTTATGATTACGCACCGAAATTATTGAAAGCATCTATCTTTCTATCATCTATCTATCAATGCTCTTCCAACGTCAAAAGTGAAGAATCATCATCTTTTAACTTTGGAATCATTGACATTCTTTGTTCGGCTAATGCAAGGTGGTGATGAGATGATTCTTCTAACAGGAATTTGGAACATAAGCAGCCAAGTTTGAGCATTATGATTGATGCAAAGGAACAAGAAAAACAAGTGCTGATTTAAAAGTCTTTAAACTCTAAAGTGTATATGCTTCTTCTTTGTTGTTGTTGTTGTTGTCACCTTGTTTTAATATCTAATTATTGAAGGATAAGAAAGAATCAAAACCTATGGATCTGACGTGTATTTAAAGTCAAAAATTTGCAGTGTATCTAGACCAAAACTCAAAAAGATAAAGTATCTATCATAATAGCATTTTCAAGAATCTCTCACATAATATCTTTCTATTCTTGGCAATTTCGGTTATAATGATTTTTCTTGATTTGTTCACAGAAGACTTTGTTTTCTTCTTCCAGAGTTCTGTTTTTTCTTCATGTGTGTGAACCTTTCTTTAATAGGTCTTTTAATTCTTAGAGAAACCAGATCGGTCTGATAAACCGGAATAATATCTGGTCCGATTGATATGTCTTAACTAACTTCTCTAAATTAAGAGAAAAGCTATGGATTTTAACATTCTACCAAGTATATATTCTTGTGAGACCTTAAGTAATTGGACCAGCTATAGGAATATAAGATCCGTCTTGCCATCGCCATAGCCCATAGTTTCCATGGAACAAATGTGTAATAGGTCTGGTTTAAGGTGAAGTCAATGCATAAAAACAACATCATGATTGTAAATTTGTAATTATGACTAGTCAAATTTGATATACCATCAAGTTGCTTATACTTTTGTAACCATCGATCCATTCAAAATAATCACAATTCACAAAGGCCAACAAGACAGTGAAAGCAATATGTTATCAATAAAAAAGAAATCCAAGGTATCGTCGATGAATAATGGATCCATTAATGGGAAATAAATTAAAACAATGTTACGGGTCAAG
Organism: Camelina sativa; assembly: GCF_030686135.1. NCBI lineage: Eukaryota > Viridiplantae > Streptophyta > Magnoliopsida > Brassicales > Brassicaceae > Camelina > Camelina sativa. The sequence continues at coordinate 1,820,749 of NC_141891.1, read as the reverse complement.
TTATACCTGATGCATGCTCAAATTTTTTTGGCGTTAATATACATGCACCAGTTTGATTATACTAAGAATAGTATGAGATTTTTAATTTAGGGAATTTCGTTTTCTGAAAATTAGAGTGTTTTTATGATAATATTCCTAACTGGTTTTGAGTGAAGATTCGGTTCTCCAACACAAGTGGAAAGTCCCGAATTAAAGAAGGCTGACACGATAAAACGACGTCGGGTTGATGACTGGACATATAGATCCAAACGCTTTAGACACAACTACGAAGATGATAAGACACTATAAAAAGCTCATGGATATGGCTGAGGAGACAAAACACACACACAATCTCTCTCTCTTTCTCTCTCTCACTGTAATAACTTCAAACACAAATGAGTTCTTCTGCATCAACTCGCAAGGTTGGTTACTTGCTTCTTTAAGTATATATATATAACATACCATTTTTTTTCTTTCTTTTTGGGTCAAATTGTTTTATTTGGTTTGATTGATCATCTCCTCTTTTGTTCTTATTATGTTAGGGTCTGACCAAAATCGCCGCGAACCGGTTGCAGAAAGAGTTTATGGAGTGGCAAACCAGTCCTCCTTTTGGTTTCAAGCACAGAGTCTCTGACAATCTCCAACGGTATAATAAACCCGCTTTCCTGTCTTTGCTTTTAGTATCGATAACCAATGATGTAATGTTGAATTGTTGGTGTGAACAGATGGATCATTGAAGTGCATGGAGCTCCAGGAACTCTTTATGCCAATGAAGCTTACCAACTTCAGGTTGAGTTCCCTGAGCATTATCCTATGGAAGCTCCACAGGTTCGTCCTCAAACTCCTTTTCTTAATCATACTTAGGACGGTATCTAATCATCGCATCAAACCCCATAACCCAATGGTTTCGCTGATTAAACAGGTCATCTTTCAGCATCCAGCTCCACTTCATCCTCATATTTATAGCAACGGTCACATCTGTTTGGGTAAGAACATACTAAACACACAATGACTCAACTAGTACTTTGTCATCTCTCTTTCCAAGTCCCAATGACAAGAGCTTCTATGTGTAATTTTTTTTATGATGCAGATGTTTTGTATGATTCGTGGTCACCAGCGATGAGACTAAGTTCGATCTGTCTCAGTATTCTCTCAATGCTCTCCAGCTCACCCGTGAAGGTTTGTGTGTAACACATATTTTCTTTCCAAGGCTATCACAGTATCCTTTTTTTTCTTATGATGTTGATTGTTCTCTCCTTGCAGCAAAAGCCGAAAGACAATGACCATTACTTGAAAAACTGCAAACATGGAAGATCTCCAAAAGAAACTAGGTGGCGTTTCCATGACGACAAAGTATAACAACTCCTATATGTTCCTATAATATTGTGATTACAAACATATTGTATGAGCTCAGGTCGAGTTCCTCCTGATCTGTTGTTATATTTAAAACAAGAACAGCTTCTTTCTACAGTTAAACCAAATGAAAAGCTTGAAGCATAAAACTTGAAAGTTTGGAAATAACATGATTCGTTTATTAATGAAAGAAGAGATCATCAACAACTGTTAGTACAAACCAAGAACTGAGAGAATGATTTGATCCAAAGAAGAGAACTTTGCTTCTAACAACAAGCCTTCGTGTATATTTGATTGAAGACAAAAATCTGTTTCTACCTCTAATGAATAGAGCCTCTAATGACTTTCCATGACATGTTACATTTGTAATAAACACTTGGAAGGACTACTCATCAGAACTCAGAAAGCTTCAGTTGTTCCATGTCATGCTCCAGTTTTAATAACACCTGCATTCAAAAACTAAAAGCTTCAGCATGTGAATCAAAGACAAAACGGTCGTTGTTGTTTCTAGACAAATCTGTTCACATGTTTACTCCCAATAGACTACAAGAGCTATTCTAATTGCTCTGCCTACAAGATTCATTCAACTGAACATTGTTTTTGCTCTGTACATTTTGACAAGTAACTTCAAAAGCCCTTTATGAGATGAAACTCAACAACATCAAGCTCAGAACTTTTACTTCCCATAGAAAAAAGGAAGCAACTTTATGCAATTCCAGAACCAAAAAACTGTTCTTTTCCAAATTCTCATACCTAATACAAATTCAACACCATGCTCACACAATTAAAAACCTAATCCATCTCCTCAAGAGCAATCGAAGGCAATTTTCAAAAGAGGTACCTAAACAATGGTCACTCCATAGCAACTTTAGCTCCAACAGCCTTCAACTTCTCAATGATCTTCTCTGCTTCTTCCTTACTAACTCCTTTCTTCAACAACGTTGGAGCTTTCTCAACCAAATCCTTCGCTTCCTTCAACCCCAAACTCGTAATCGTTCTCACTTCTTTAATCACCTTGATCTTCCCCGCTGTTTCGTACGCTTGAAGCATCACATCGAACGCAGTCTTTGCTTCCTTCTTCTTCTCTGTACCTGCTCCGGCGGCGGAGGATTTACCGGCTCCAGATCCCGGTAACGACATCCCTGGCATCATCGCCGCCATCACAGGCACCTCACTGACGTCTAGCTTCTGCCTAAGGATCTCAGTCAGGTCCATTGTTTCCAAAAGAGTGAGATTCGATAGCTCATTCACGATTTTGGATACGTTCTCCGATTGAGTCGCCGGCGATGAGTAGCTCCGAGATTGGATCGAGATCAACTGAAAGGAACTTGGGTGTGTCTTGATGGATTTCAAACCTCGTGACAAGTGAGATGAGATGATTCGAAGATTCTGCATCGTTTCACACACACTCTCTCTCAACTCAATTCAGTTTGATGTTAGCTTCGTTGAGAACTCATGTCAGAGCATCTGAAGCTCAAATTGGAGAAGAAAGCATAAACCCTAACTAGCCGGAGATTATTTGGTGGGCCTTTATGGGCCGTTCAAAATATCATTTTCTTTCTAAATTCATAGATTAGGTTCTGTTTAGGTCCAATAACGATTTCAGATGACACACTCTAATATTGTGTGAGTCACAAGGTTAAGATTTGTTTCCTCAAATCTCTCATATTTAGGCAAATATTTTGGTTAATTTTTACATCTGTATTTTACATCTATATTTTGTTTTTAATCATCAGTATTTTGTTTTTAATTACTTCAGGTTCATAATGATTTTTAGAGTAAAAGTAAAATAATATTGAGTTTGGATGAGCTTATATGGGTCTAAATGGGTTTATGGATTTACCTACCCATATTCCTATTTAAATGGGCAAAACTTAAATGGGTTTAATGTCAAATAGGCTGGATTTTATATGAGTTGGGTTTGAATGGGGTGGATATGCGCCCATATTAACATCACTATGTGTGACTAATTCAAACTTTTGTGTTTGATTGTTGTTTAAACTTTGTTCGTTTTTAAAGAATTTGGAAAATGATGATTGAAAATATATTTTAAAATATTTTGCGAATAAAAATATTACTTGGTTTAATAAATTCAAATCTCAAACTAATCTCTTAAAATACAAAGCAAAATAGAAAACAATCCTAGAGACTGATCAGGCAATGACATGAACGAAGTTAGATGCCAATTCATAGCTTAGTAAATCTAGTTTAGTAAAAAATTTATGGCTAACCTTTTTCGGCGCGTATCAAAAAAACTTGGACTTCTTGTTTTTGTTTCCAAAATTCGATTTCCCAACACTAATAATTTTTTAACTGAAAATAATATAATATCACTAACCAAAGTGGATATTTAAAAGATGAGAAAATTAACATTTCCATATGGTTTAAAGAAGATATAGGAGTGGTTGAAAGAAATAAGTAAGATTTGATTATTATTGTAAGTATATTATTGAATTTCTAAAATATACAAAGTTTGGACAAAAAAATATTAATAATAAAAGAAATCGAATACGTTTAAGTTTGACCGTAAAGTTAGTACCCAAAATTGTAAAAACAACATAAACAAAACTTAATAAAAATTGTAAGAAAAAAATGCTTAAATCATCAGTGAAAAAAAGGAAGAACAAAAACATAAATTAGTAAATTAAATATGTGCAGGGATGCATATTTTAATAGACCATTATGGACTTGTGAGTGGGCTGAAAATCTTTTCGATACTAAATATGTTTGGGTCACAGGTTAGAGATATGTGTTTAGGGTTTCAAATTTCAAAGTTTACTTTTTCTTTTTTACTAGGTAATATCCCGCGCAAATGTGCGGATTGTTGTATAATAATATATATTAATTAATTTAAATTTATTTGATAACCATACAAAGATAATACAAGTTAATTTAAATGCCATTAACATTTTTTACACTTTTATTTATTCAAATCATACAATATCAAAATATATAACTTTTTAAAATATAATCAAACATACATTATACATATCTGTTAAAGTTATTTGTATTTTTATTGTTCAACTTTGATAATAATTTTCATTAGTATTTTTGAGCATTTGAGTAATAAAATCATAACTGAAAATAAAATTATATGAAATGGAATATATATAAAAAAAATATATAAAAAAAATCTTTGGGAATTTCATTTTAAAATTTTGATTGCATTTCATATGATTTTATAGGAAATATTTATTTTTCATAATAGTTTAGTTTTTAATTATTAAATACTTTAGATTATGTGTTAGTTTGTATGAAAAACTTAAATTATATATTTAAATTACATAGTAAATTTTTGTTAATATGTAACAAAATTTAAGATATTAAAAATGTTTACTATGTAATTTAAATATATAATTTAAGTTTTCCATACAAACTAACACATAATCTAAAGTATTTCATAATTAAAAACTAAACTATTATGAAAAATACATATTTCCTATAAAATCATATGAAATGCAATCAAATTTTTAAAATAAAATTCCCAAAGATTTTTTTTTATAATTTTTTTTTATATATTCCACTTAGTTTAAGATATATTGCTAGGTTTAGTTATAATTGTTAGTCCTTGTAATAAAAGCTAGATAGAAAAAAAATCAATTTGCTTTTCTATATAGAAAAATCTTTAAAGTACATATTTGAATTAAATTAAAAATAGTGATTTTTATATCATTATATGTTGAATCACAAACTGAATATAAAGATTATTATTCTAAAATAAATGTGTTACAATTTTGTTGGATGTAAGTGAGAGTTAAAAAAAATTGATTTGATAATTATATTACAATCTTTTATATTCCCCTTAATTTAAGTTATATTGCTAGGCTTAGTTTTAATTTTTCATCGTTGTAGTAAAAGCTAGAAAGAAAATAAATATCAAATTGTTTTCTATATAGCGAAATCCTTAAAGTACATATTTGAATTAAATTTTCAAATAATTATTTTTATATGTTGAATCACAAACTAAATATAATGATGAGTATTCTAAAATATATTTATTACAATCTTATTGGAGGTAAGAGAGAGGTAAAAAAAATTGATTTGATAATTATATTAAAAAAATTATTTCATGAGAACATTTCAAATTTGAAGAACAAAATAAATATACATGAATTTGTAAGAACTAAACAAACATCTTAAGTAAAGAATTAAGATGTTTTCTTTAGTTTGATTCCCTTGAGATGGTTATAACCAAAATATTATTATGGTCATCAAAATTTTATTATACATATTAGAATACATATGTATTTTAAATATGTAAAATATATAGTAAACAAAAATATAATCAAACCCTTAATTGGGTTTTCAACCTATGCAAAAACATTATAAAAAACTAAGAAAATATTTAGGATTTGGGATATGGTGGAGGAGGATGTGAGATTGATTATTTATAGGATAAAAAATGATGGAAGTTATATTTCTAAAATAATTAAATTAGAAGAGTTACAATTATAATTAATAGTATGTTTAAATGAAAATGAATGGAAGAGAAAAAGTCAAATCACAATTTATGTAATTTGAGTTACAATTTAGTAGTAAATAATGAATTTAAAGTATGCATTAATGTATATGATTAAATGTGTTGTTTAATTAAAATTTTTTAAAAAAATGACAAATGGACCAATAAAGAGATAGTGAAATCTTACTTATTACCGTTTTCTAATCAGGGTTCGGGGAAGTAGAAAAGCAAGAATTCATTTCAGTAGCTATGTTGTAAACGTAAAAAAGCAACCGTTGCAATTTGTTTGAGAGCCAAGAAAGATCACTTTTTTTTTGGGCGTTTTCTATGGTCTACAAGAACTGTCGCTCTCTAGTGGCTTCGTCTGGTTCATCCTCCACAGTGCTTACATAGTGGTCATCAATTGGGGTAAACTATAAGTGAATATCGATTGGGGTAAACTATAAGTGAACATATGAAGTCGTTATTGAGCCTAAACTGAATCTAATTCATATCTATGAATTTAGAAAGAAAAAAAATATTTTGAATTGACAAAAAAAAAAAAATTGAATGGCCCATAAAAGCCCACTAAATTTATCTCACATCGATTGGGGATTTGGGGTAAACTATAGATTAAACTTTGTGTTTAATCTTCCGTGGTGGTCATCGATTGAAACTTTTGTGTTTAATTTTGTTCACTTATAGTTTCTATTCATAGATTAGGTTTTGTTTAAACTTTGTTCGTTTTTAAAGAATTTGGAAAATATTGAAATCTTTCTTAAAATATATTTCGAACAAAAAAAATTACTTCGTTTGATAAAATTCAAACTTCATCTCTTAAGATAATACAAAGCAAAATAACACAACTTAAAACTTCAAATTGAATGACAGAACCAAGAAAAAACACACCCCCAAAGTAAAAGCAAGTGTCACACAGTTCTTCCGAATATATTTTTTTGTATCTATTTTTTTCTTATAGCACGAATTCAAGAGTTCATCTTCCTGCAGTTTTTCCTTATTTCGCCACTCGAACCCGTTAAAGGAGAGATATTTCCCATCTTGATCATTGATTCCGCAAATTGCTCAAAAAACTCTTCTTGATCTTCTGCATACTTCTTCACAAGGTCTCTCGATTTCTCGTTACTGCTGAACAAAACCTGGTCTGAGTTCAACAAACCCTTGTTCTCTATCAAGTTCTTGAAATAGCTGTTGTCGAACTTCGCAGCGCTGATGATGTCCAACACCGAAAGATTTTGGTCCCCACCGGATCTTGGACACCTTTGGCGCAAGTTAGCAGCGAAAGATTGTTCCAATGTCATGTCTGGACGGCCATTTCCGGACTGGTTGTACAACCTCTGTCTGAAACTAGTGCATCTCGAGAATCCGATGGTGTGACTACCTGAGAAAACATTTAAAAAGTGTGGTGGCTTGAGAAGCAAGTAATGTGTAATGGGGTTTCTTTTAATTTAGTTCCTTGTGTGTGAAGCAACTATATATGATAGAATGACGAAAGCTTACCGGAGAGAGCAACAAGGTCTGTGACATCGAGTCCTTGACGGTTAAACTTCGAGAGAATGGTACTGAAAGTGTTGTTTGGAGCAGGGATGTTGTTGTTCGAACCACTTAAGCTTGCACTTCTCGAATCTCTTCTTCCCAATGGAACAACCCAGCTTGGTCCACCGGTCTAAACCAAAAAACGAGACCGAGTTAGCTGATGTTTCAGTTTTAGTAGACCATAGAGAATAATTATGGAAGAGACTTACAAGAACAGAGGAGTCTCTAGCGGCTAGGGTAAGAACATCAGCGCAAGAAACAGTTCCAGGGCACTGTTTCTCCAGTTCAGATTTGATTTGGTCAACTACGTCGAACCCACGAGCTGATTTGCTGTTAGGGTTTGAGCTTTTCTCACTCACTATCCTCCCACCGCTGTCTAGAAGCAAAGAACCATCACATCCCTGCATTTCAAAGCTACCTTGTTAAACAAGTAAACTTAAACAAACAAAAAAATGGTGAAAACTAAAAGAGATTAACCAAACCTGAACGAAACAGTCGTGGAAATGAAGTCTCAACAAGGAAGCAGCCATACGGGTCTCTCTAGCAACAGCTTTAGCTACAACTGATCTCACGATCTCACCGGCTTGTGGGCATGAATGGGCGTAATAACCCGGGAAGAGTTTTCCTCCATAGCTCTTGTCGCAGAGGCAAAATGGGAGAAAGCAAAGGAGAGAAAGAAGGAGAAAGCTAGTGAGTCTTGCCATTACTTTCAACAAGAAGATGAGATAATTAGAAGAGTTTATGTTGATGAGCGATATGAAGTAAGATGAGACGAAGAAGATATTTATAGGAAAACGACTCTGAAGATGAATAAGCAAGAAGAAATGGAGTTGGTATTAGTTAAATTGGAAAGAAGATAACATAACTAAGGAAATGCAAAAATAAACATTTGTAAAAATTTATTGGAGAACAAGAAGATTAAAATGCTTGTGTTTGGTACCCAACATTGCATGCTAAGTTTGACGAATTAGCCTCCTTTTTGGTTTAGTTAATTAACATTAATTGTATTTAAAATTAACTTGACTTTGGAAACTTTGAGGGGAAAAGCAAAGCAAGCTTTGAGTTTTATTAATCTTAAATTGTAAATCTATATTTTAACGACTCATAACAATAATTTGAAATTTGAAGAATACAAAATTTTCCCTCGGAATTTTCTTGATTCACCATATCGTTTGATTGAGACATTTTTCATTCAGCGCACATTTAAAAAACTACAATATAAATAGAATTGTAATTACAAGGAAGCCTAATTCCAAAGATAATATCATTATAGCGTGTCATTGTGTCAATTGAGTAGACAGTTAAAAATGTCAAACAGTAACATAAAAGCCGTAAAGATAGGTCTTCAGTCTTCAATATTTGATGTTTTTTTTTTCTGACTTCTTCAAAGTAAGATGAAAAAAACATAACTACTTTATTGGTAGTCCATCTAATCACAAATAGTAAATTATGTTTTCTCGTAATGATAATAACTCAAGATCAGAATCGTGGGAATGTCTTAATAGTTAATCTATTTGGTTCAGTCAAGACCTATTGAGATGTTATTTTCCGAAAGTAGAATCAAGAGACTAAATTTCTACTGATCTATCTTTCTGTAGAAGAAAGATAAAAAGCGAGGTAAGTATGAACAGAATAATCAGATCATATATTTTAAGAAAGTAAATAATATAAAGCCTAGACCTAACTAAAATCTTAAAGAGGAATGCAAAAATTAAATAAAAAATAATTACTTTTGCTAAGGACTTGGTTAATAAAAGAACATGTTTGCGTAGACAAAGTCCAAGTCTTTTTGTGTAGTGAGAAAGATAAGAGAGTAGGAAGAGATTCTAACTACTCCTTTGACAAAAAACTCTCTTGTAAAGTTTCAATCTTTGTTGACTTTTACAAACACACTCTTGTTCTTGTAACCAAAGCAAAGAAACAATACCTTTTTGTTTGTTTGTCTTTTACGATTATAACACATGAATCTGCAGTTAAAAACAACCTCAAGGTGAAGTGAAGGGCTTTTTAACTTTTTGACTCGATAAACATTTTCCCCTCTTTCTAGAAACTAAACATAAAAAGTAAAATCTGAAAATCGCAGTACCTCTTGTGAAGCAGTCAACAATGTTAGATCGCACCATATGTTCTTTCACTTGGTCTCTGTGTTGTTGTTTGAGTAGAGGATGCGGAAGAGCGATCCCATGAGACTTCATTAGCAAAAGCATTGTTGATCTCTTCAGTTCTTGAGTAGCTTTGTCCACTTCCACTCACCTATATATGAAGACCAAAATCAATTAAGCTTACATGGAAATTGTATCTTGATAGATCCATAAATTTGTACCAAAGACCAACAGTGACTTTACTCCTTGATTTTGCATAAATGGAATCCTTTGAGTTTTCTTGTAATACTTACAGTTTCTAATAAGCCCGATAGAAGTGACATCCCTGGCAATGCCTCAATTCCACGCTGCATCCATATGAACATGTCAGTGATTGTGTATGTGTGTGTGCATATAACGTGAAAGAAGAACTAGAGAATCAAGAATGGAAGTAAATGGATTGAAGATTACCACACGTTCTACTCTTGTTTTGTATATAAAGCCTCCACAGCAGAAAAGCATAGATGCAACGAGGAATCTGATCAGAAGAAACAAAGCAGAACACACGAATTGAGTTAATTGTCCAGTTATATGACCGGCATGTAAAATTACAAAGCATTATTATGTGCAAGACAAAAATGGTTATGTTGTAAATGTCAGTAAGATTCTGAGAGTGAGGTTTACTTACACGCAGGAAAAAACTCCAAATATAGCCCATCCCTTCGCTGATCCTCCTTCACTACCTTGGTTGTATTCTGAATTGATTTAGGAACAAAAACTTGTATGTGTCAGAGAGAGAGAGAGAGAGAGGGGGAGAGTGAGCAAGCAATGGAAATATTCAGCTCAAGGGGAGTGCATTGTGGTTAATAAGGCGAGTGTATAATAACCTCACCGCAGAGTTTTGTGAGGAAAAACTGAACAGGATCATAACCATCCACTGGGATGGTGACATTGACTTCATATGGAGTTCGCCGAGATTTCTCACCTTTGAAATTTCCGGGAGAAAACAAGAAAAGGTTACAGAATTCGTAGCAAAGATCAATGCAGTGGCACAATGCAAAAAGCAAGATGACAGGACTTATTACAGTTCCAATCCAGTACTAAAGTTGAAGGTGATAAGGTTGTTGGATGATTCCCAGTAAAGGAAGAACCAGCTATCTTCACATCAAGACCATTCTCTGGGAAAACCTTGATGATAGGCTTTCCTACCAATGTTGAAAGAGAAGCAATTGCAGTCATATAGAGAGTAAGATGAGTCTGCTCGGTCTTGAAACTACAAATCAGAAACACTTCAGGATGTAAATACACATAGTTCTCTACAGCTCAGCAAAAGGTCTATCAGCAACTCGAACACTAATAAACAAATTTCTTGATTTCATACCTATACTCACGCCGGGGCTTATCAAATCCAAACTGTGTCATCCCATTATAAATCTGCAGGTTGAAAATCCAATTTTAAGTTTATGCTCAGTATGAAAAAAAAAACAGCTGTAATCAGAAAATTGGGCTTGTTCGTTTCTTACAACTTCCCATGAGCGAGGATGCAAACCGACTGTGAATCCCTTAAACACCCGCGGGCCAGGTTTCTCACAAGGAATAGCCAACTCGACAGTAACTCTGGACCAGTGGGAAAGAGCAAGAATTTGTTGTAAGAAAAATCGACTATACCAAGATTCGTGGATGACAAATAGTAGCAGACAGACCTGCAAGTTGAATCTTGGGTGACACTACATATGCATCCAAGTCCACCTGAAATAAGAAAAAGAAAGAATAAAAACTTGATAGCTTTCCAGGAATTGAGGAGCATTTCAAAGTAACATCTGTAATGGAATAAAACAGAAGGAGACACACCTTTACAACGTCCATCACCACAGTTCCCACAAATAATATTGACCTGAACAAAACAGAGAAACAATACTCAAAAGAATAGAAGCACTAAAAAAACCTTCAAAAATAAGACACTTGTGTAGATATCTCTAACCTGTGCTGTACGTCCAAGTTTGTCATAACTATGTTCACAATTTGACAGGTCGCCATGGTAAAACCCCTATATGTATATCATTGATCATGAACCAAACATTAACAAGTAAATCCATGTTCCAAACTGCATGTGTAGATATCTAACCAAAACTAACAGGAGAGCAAAGAAGAGAGAGCTCTTACTTGAACGAAATAAAAACTTCCAGAACTAGATACAAAGTAGCTTAAAGGGTCAAATCGTCCGAAATCAACATATCCCTGCAAACAACAAAAGTCATATATGTAGAATCTAGAGTTGAACTAAGCATTCTGATGATGTAAGAATTATACCGCCTGGCCTCTTGTTTCCACATCCTTGCAAAATCTAACCACCAAATCAAATTCCTATACCAATAAAGACCAAAAACCTAATTAAAACCCAAAGGCCTTAAAAAAAACTAACTCTCAGCTTTATAATATGAGACACACAACCTTGCCATCATATTCAAAAGGATGGCCGATCCAGCTGCTCTGATCAAAAACCCAAGTTAAAGGAAGCAGCTTTACAAGACACTAAATCAAACCAATGCAACAAAGGAAACTACTTTACTATTATTCTTCAACCAAGAACTGATCCTAAAGCTTGCTTCTTCTTAAGCAGCCTCAACACAATAATAGAAAAAGGATACAAAATCGACAAGACGACTTGAATTGTCAATAGCGTAGCAGTTAGAATCAGGAACGGGAACAGATGCAGCACCAATTACAAAAGCTGCACGCATTTGCCAAAAAAAAAGATTAAAGTTTTCAAATGAGGGGAAAAAATCAACGAGATGGGCAAATTCGTATAGACGAGGTTTTTTTTTTACCAGAGATGAAGAGAAATAGAATGAAACTGTGCTCTCTCGATGGGCACCTCAGTATCTGCATAGTTTTAAAACCTGGAAACTTGGGTCTTCGTCGTCTCCGATTCGGATTGTTGATTTCACTCTCTATCAACAAGGCAGCAAAGACGACGACTGGAACCTTCTAAACGGCTCCGAAGGTCTCTCTCTAATAAACCGATCCGGTTTAAATTAAATAACCAATCCGGAATTCAAATTAGGTTCTGATGTTATCTAACAACCGAATGTCTACTTTGCTGCCAAACATGCAACTAATTATTTTTCAACTGGTAACTAGGATTTAGATTATTTTTTATTTTATTTTATTTCTATAGATATATAATGTTATATTATAATTGATTAAGCCTTTTTATTTTAAATATAGATAATATAATATCTTATATATTTTAGGGTATTGGCAATAAAAAGTTGGATTGTTGAATTGTGATTTTGTATAGATATTTCCATTAAAAAAAAAATTAAGGAAAGTTTTCCATAAAAAATCATAATTAAGGAAAGTAAGATATTATGGTTAACATTCTTAGTTAGATATTATTACAAAATTTTATCTAAGTTTTAATATTTATTTATATCGCAAAGGATTATTTCTGCAAATCTTACAAATAAAATGTTAGATTACAAAATGTACTTCAAAAATGTTAATATAGATATAATTAAAATAGTTTGGATTATTATTATATTAAAATTATCATTACTTATCTTAACTGTATTTAAATTATATTAAGATACAATATACTAAAATATTAGTACTAAAACAAGTTTTGTGCACAACTATAATACACACTTCACAAATTTTCATAAGAATAGCTAGTTGACACAGTTGTAAAATAATAATATGTTAATTTATTTTTATGATTTAGTTAATTATTTTAAGTTTAGGATTTAATTTCTAAAGTATTAGATTAAAGTGTTTAGATGATATAATTTTGGTGAAATCATATAGACAATGAAATAACTGATGATGGTGATTTATTCGAATGATATTTAATGCTTTGAGATCAGCGACATTAATGACTTTGCTTTTTAAGTCTTAATTTTCACATTTGTTTTCACAAACTTTAGATATCAAACAAGAAGATCTACGGTGTTGGAAGAATGTTAAAGGTTTTTAGAGTGTCAATGGGAATATACGTAAAATTCATATCTCTCAGTACCATTTCTCTAATAATTTGACACAGTTAAATTTACACGTAAAAATATGAATTTTGATAAGAAAAATATTCAGATTCTTATAAACAAACACAACATACCATCTAAATTACAAATAACTAAAATAATTAAAGTATGTATGCATCCACGTGTATTTCGTTGAGTAATGGTAATTAAAGTATGTATGTACACCCCTAGTTTTTTTAAAAAGTTATTTCCTTTTTTCAGTTGGGATAGTCCAAACTCCAGACCATACCAAAACATTTCCATTTTCCAGTTGCTACGCTACTTGCTAATTTCATATAATGTGACAAAATACAATTTGCAATTTTGATGTACACTGTAAATTTATAAGAAAGTATAATAATATACACCGAAAGAAAGAACAAAATTTTCTTTCTTTTCAACTTTCTTTAATATTTTTTTTTTAAACGAGAAATTGGTTTTACAGTTAGCTTTAGCTTTGATGATTTGTCAGTGTACGCACTGGTCGAGACATTTGGATACACAATACACACACACAAAAAGTAACATTATCAATCCCCCATGTAAGCCTCTAACTCTTCAAGAGGCTTTCTTCCCCTTAATGGTTCCTCACCAGTAGTTGAACGGTAAGGAGAAGAAGCAGAACGAAAGATACTCAGTGAGAAAACATAACAACATGATGGCTTGTGTCGCAAGTTTCAATTGAAA